>NC_139663.1:20633042-20657856 GCF_951799395.1 Argentina silus
GGGCCGGGAACCAAGAGCAACCAATACCCTCGTCTCTTCTGAACTAACGACCAATGAGGGACGAGCCCCAGGCTAACGCTAGCACATCGGTAATGCCGGCCCTTGGTTTTCTATGGGGGAGGAGGACATATAAGAGGGATCTGCATGGCCTAGAGTACGGGTGCAGAAACAGGGGAGGCTGGCGGAGGTAGAAATCGGAGGACGGGCTCATTGTAATGCATGGAATGGAATGAGGAATGGTGTTCATCCACCACACCATTCCTCATTCCATTCCATGCATTACAATGAGCCCGTCCTCCCATTTCTGCCTCCAGCAGCCTCCCCTGGTCCAATCCTAGGCTGTTGTGACTTACTGTCGGCTTTGTGTGTCTTGTTAAACACGTTCTTCTCGAAGTTCTTCTGCTCTTTCATGGAGGAGTAGAGCGCTGTATCGTAGTACTAAAACACAACAAGGTAGATATTAGACTCAGATCAGTGTTTATATACAGGGAAGTTCTCAAACTCTAACAACGGCTAACACACTAGCTGATTGGGTACTTCGGTTAGTCAATAGCCGTGTTGGCTTGAAGTCCTAAACATCAGCTATTATTAATTCATTTATTATTGAATTCATTGTACATTATTAATAATTGATGATGTTGTCATAGAAATGGTTATAGTTTCCCCACCTTTGATAGGAGTCTGTTCCCATCATTGTCGAGGATGAAGATAGCCTTCACCGTGTAGAGCGACGGTTCCTGGAACACACACAACCACGATCACGTTATTACCATGTTATTACACACCCGTGACCGCGTTATTACACAACCATGATTGTGTTATTACACAACCATCATCACGTTATTACACAACCATCATCACGTTATTACCATGTTATTACACACCCGTGACCACGTTATTACACAACCATGATCGTGTTATTACACAACCATCATCACGTTATTACACAACCATCATCACGTTATTACACAATCATTACACAACCATTACACAACCACGATCGTATCATATCGTATCACTGACATGTCGTTACCAGTAACCATGTAATTAATCTTCTCAATGGACCTAGATGTGTGGCGGAGCATGTTCCTAATAGTTTATTAAAATAACACTGAAGATGAAGATGACGATAAGGAAGGAAACATCTAGCCCAGTTTTCTGACAACATTGACTAGACTCCAGCAACATCAGCGGAAGACGATGGTGAGGTTGGTCTCCTTGGTCGATCCCCACTCATCCGGCTAGGTCGGACCGAACCAAAGTTCTGTTATGCACTGACTACTACGGACTCAGAGCCTAAGTGTATCACAGAACTTGGGCCCGGGACGCTACATCCAGGGCTGTGGAAGGGGGCCTGGGGGGGGGGGGGGGGGGAGGTCCGATCCCTGGTCCATTCATGCACAGGGAGGTCTTTGCACGTATTCCTAGTAGGAACACTGGGCTGTGATGCCTTCAAGGGCTTTGAGATTTCAATAAAGTATATATTCTATATCAAATAACCAGTTGAGCTACATTCTTCACACACACAGATAGAGAGATAGAGAGAGAGAGAGAGAGAGAGAGAGAGAGAGAGAGAGAGACAGAACGAGATAGGGGGAGAGGGGGATAGAGAAAGAGCGTGAGAGAAAGGGAGAGAAAGAGAGAGAGAGAGAGAGAGAGAGACAGACAGAGGGGGAGAGGGGGAGACAGACAGAGGGGGGAGGGGGAGAGAGAAAGAGAGAGAGAGAGAGAAAGTGAGAAAGAGAGAGAGAGCCTATACCCTGAAGCTAACCGGCTCCGCCTCCTTATAGAAAGCAGCTGCCAGTTTTGACAGAGCACTGCATCACAGAGAACCGAGATTTGTCAAAATTGATCTGATACGTTCAATAAGGATATGGGTCAGGTAATGGTTACCTAGGCTACATCAACCGACAGAACACGTTAATTGGGTCTTCCGAGAGATGTTCACGTAGGCTATTCAAAGTTTAACGCACGGCATAAAGTTAAACATTAATAATATCAAATCTGTCATTCATTTCAGTATATTATCCTACCATCGCTTTGTTTCCAAAGTGTCACGAACTAATCCGTGCGCGGTCGGTTGAAGCCCACCTGTGGAATCAAGCGTTTTGGAGAGCGCAAACATGGTGCGCAACGCACCCCCGGGTAAAACCTAGTATCGAGGACGTGGCACACTAGATGTTCCTTTCGCGTTTGCACTGCTCCGATTCTTACGCAGTGGATCGGGACTGTATTACTGACTACTAGTAATGAATAACGGTCACAACTCAGGCTCTTCATTCAAGGGTCAATAGTACCAAGTTAAAATGATTTTCGTAGCAGATTTGAATCATTAGTATAAGGGCAAGTTTTCAAGACACTATACGCCTCTTTCTATCCGAGAGAAATTGGCAACTGTTTGAGGAGTTATTTGCGTAACAGCGAGTGCCCATTGACAAGGAAAAAGTGCAACACAAATGCTGATGGGTGTTGCAGAAACCTGTACGGGTTGACATGCAGAATACAACTTTAGTCGTGCAGAATACCTTAGAATTTGCACTCATCTACCTAAAATGTTGAATCAGATCAAGCGGGTCACTTCCCTCGCAGATTTGACATGGTGAAAAATCGCATCGGCTACTCCTGACATTTTACGCAGCAAAAATAATGACTATAATAACGCATGACATTCAAACCTGAGCTGACAACGCCTATTTCGGAATTTGCAAGCTGTTATTCTTATGTAAAACTAGGTTTAAAGCTCCATATCCCCACCGATTGCTTACCAGAGACGTGGAGTCCATAGTGGTTCTTTGGTGTTGACGTGGACAGGTTTGAGCTGTCATTCTAGTAAGCGGCGTTACGCCCGCATATAGAGGCAGGCAGCAACTGGCAGCAATGGTCGCGCAAAATGTGTCAAAATAAGAGTCCCCATCCAAATCCACGTTAAACTTTTGGATTGCAGTCTTTCAAAGAGTGGATAGATTGGCTCCGCATATTATTAGATCTTCACAACGCATGGAGAGGTGTTAAAAATATCAACGACCACATCAATAGTCTATGAAATGACATCGTATTGACTGCGCAGCCTGGTTGTGCTAAGGATGCACTAGAACACGAGCAGGGGCTTAAGACGCGGTGTAGGCCGAGGGCAGCTTTAACTGCGGCTGTTGTTTCAAAGTAAGAGTCCCTGAACAGTGCCTCATGCAACATTTCCAAATACAAATAGCTTTACAGGAAATAGCTATACTAGCTATACTATTGATACGTTAAAAAAGTATAGCCCATAGCATACAGTAGAGCTGATATGTTTTATGTTGATGGACCTGCGCATATCTCACTCCACATCTGTTATTATCATGTCATTACCATGTTATTACGCCAATGTGGCAAACAGCCTCACTAATTCTCTTGAACAAGTACATGGAACGTAATCTCCTTCTGAACTCTGGGAGATGTAGGTTGTTATCATATTCAAAAATGGTGGACGTGCAGCCTCCTCCCCTCCGGACCTTGGATGACTTCGTGTTGGGCTCGGCTCGGTTCGCCGTGCCAGATATTCGCAATCTAGAGAGATGGAATAACCGTATCATAAACAACTTACTCTATTACCAGACTAACTATCTAGTCTCTGCCGTGGCTTTGTTCGTCCTTGTAGGGTAAGTTTCTGACGATGTCGTTCTGCATCTCACATCGCACAGGGGCGGATCAGACTAATTTCTGAAACAGAATGGAACATTCTAATACAATGTATTTTCCTAGAGGGTTCTTTGAAATATATGAATACTACATTGACATCAATTATATATATACGACGTTATTTGTTGTAAACATGCAACGTTATATTTAGAGGAAATAGTCCGACCCAGCGTGATGTGATTCTATGGAACTTGAATGTTCCATTCCATCTCAGCCATTAGACTGACCCGTGAGTATAACGGTTGTCTCAAAGCCTATGGCAGCACAGTTATGTCAGGTGGCTTGATGCAGGTAACGCACAGGTCTCTGTGGGCGCATACATGTGTTTAATCTAGAAACCCAGAGTCTCTAACTTAGTGAGACTCATTTGTTGTTGACATCATGCCTACTGTTTATGTCATGTCATGTGTGAATAGTATTGTTATTGTCTTCTCTGTGCTGAATGCAGGGGAGGCTGGTGGAGGTAGAAATTGGAGAACTGGCTCATTGCAATGCATGGAACGGAATGAGGAATGGTATCAAACATTCCTCATTCCATTCCATGCATTACAATGAGCCCGTCCTCCGATTTCTACCTCCACCAGCCACTCCTAAAGTTTTCCCTGGGAAACATCAAGTTATTCTATTCTATTCTATTCTATTCTATATTCTGTATTGTAAACTATGTTTATACAGGGCTCCCTTGTAAAAGAGACCTTGGTCTCAATGGGATTCCCTGTTAAAATAAAGGTTAAATTAAAAAAAAAATCCCTCCTCTCCCAGGTATTTCAGGCCCTTCCCTCTGTTCCTGGGGGCGGTGGTGGTGACCGTGTTGTTCCTGGGGTTTGTCTGGGCGGCAGAGAACCAGGCCCCCATCAGAAGGTTCCGTCGTAACCACCCATCCCTGGCGCTGGCTGCCATCCTGGGGGGCAGCTACCTCCTCCTCTCCCTGCTGGGGGGCGTGGCCGTTTTCCTCTTCGGCATCGCCTTCCCCATCCTCAGTTAGTGTTGATGTATTCTCCCTCTCTCTCTCTCTCTCTCTCTCTTGCTCTGTCTGTCTCTGTATCTCTCTCTCTGTCTGTCTCTCTGTATATCTCTCTCTGTCTCTCTCTGTATCTCTTTCTGTCTCTCTCTCTCTCTCTCTCTCTCTTTTTGTCTCTCTCTTTTTGTCTCTCTGTCTCTCTCTATCTCTGGTTTGTCATAGCATGGTAATCTTTCTCTCTCTCTCTCTCTCTCCCTCCCCCTCTCCCCCTCCCTATCTTCCCCCCTCCCCTCTCTCCCTCTATCTCGTAGTGGTCCTGGTCCACGCATCTATTCGCCTGCGGAGCCTCAAGAACAAGCTGGAGAACAAGCTGGAGAGCATCGGCCTGAAGAGAACACCCATGGGCATTCTGCTAGAGGCTCTGGGACAGGAGCAGGAGGCTGGGTCCTAGGGAGGGGGAGGCTGGGTCCTAGGGAGGGGGAGCAGGGAGGGGGAGGCTGTGTCCGAGGGAGGGAGGGAGGGGGAGGCTGGGTCCTAGGGAGGGGGAGGGAGGGAGAAGAGGTGTCTGCGGTTTGGGAGCTGCGGGGCAGTGAGTAAGAAAGTCGAGGGAGGGAGGGAGGGAGGGAGGGAGGGAGAGCAGTGGGGAAATGGTCTTTTAAATTGCACTCATAGGAGGACGCCAGTGTTAGAGGACAGGTTTTACAAGGTCAACTGAAGGTGTTGAGGAGTCCTTACTTTATAACTTTATGTGAGACCACTGCTTTTGTTGATATTTTTCCTCCATTGTCATCTGTTTTTGCCATTTGATGCGGTTGAAGTGCTGTGCATTAACAGGTTAAAAGAATGCACGCTGGACCTCAACCTTTAGTCCATACACCCAACCCCAACCCATACACCTAACCCCTAGCCCATACACCCAACCCTGATCTGGGGTTTAGGCTTTAGGGTTAGTAACACTACCAGTACACCAATCAGGGGAGAAATCGGAGGACGGGATCATTGTAATGCATGGGATGGAATGAGAAATGGGTGTGAGGAATGATACTATTCCTCATCCCATCCCATTCCATGTATTACAATGAGCCTGTCCTCCGATTTCTAGCCTCCCCTGGTACCAATATGATTCCAAGAGAAGGGTGTTTACAACTACTATTTATGCCTGTGTGTCTGTCTGTCAAATCATGTATGACGTGCCATGAAAAGCTAATGTCTTTATGATAACGTTATGTTCTTAATGGTTGATTATGCTCAACATCGCCTTCTACTTATTGTATTGTGACGAAGTTTGTTTTCCACTGCTGTCAGTAAAATGTATTTACAGTCACTGTAATAAATGACACATTGTAATAAAATGCCTTACATCTGCCTCGACTTGTTATTATTCAACAGTAATCAATTGTGTTTTATATATATATATATATATATATATAGAGAGAGAGAGAGAGAGAGAGAGAGAGAGAGAGAGAGAGAGAGAGAGAGAGAGAGAGAGAGAGAGAGAGAGAGAGAGAGAGAGAGAGAGAAATAGCTTTAGCTTTAGCCAACATATATAGCTGAAACAACTCGCCAACAACTCGCCAGTAAATCCTTCAATCCCTACTGTGTAGATTACTGATACAGAATCCGTTTTTTACTACACCGTTCACGGCAGATGGCAGCAATGCTCATGTCTACGTATTGGGGGGATTACCTGTGTGTGTGTGTGAGAGAGAGAGAGAGGGAGAGAGGGAGAGAAAAAGAAATAAAAAAAGTGCACGTTTGTGTTGTGAGTCTGTCTGTGTCTGTGAACTAGCGCTTGGTTTTCTGGAGCAGGTCCGACACAGAAGTCAGTCGGGGGCGGCAGGGAGGGAGGGATGTTGTGTGCCACCGTGTTGACTCAGACGCATTTATGGAAAAAGGAAACTGAAACGCTGGCGCGTCATGAAGGGAGGAGACTGCGCAGCGAGGAGGCTGAGCGCAGCGGGTTTAAAAGTCCTCACCCTCCGATTTAGAGGCAGAAACACAAACAGCAAGACTCACTATACTATCTAGACAGAGGATTACAGTACTTGATTTTACACTGATGTGCCGGTGAACTTCTCTCCTCTAGTCGGGTAAGATTAAACGGAGTGAATGGAGCCCATGTTTCGCTGTCAGTTCTATTAATAAGGCTTATATCATACAGTGGCTGTTGGTAGCCGAAACCTAACCACTGAAATCCGTTTCAATTTGCCAATTTCAAGTTGTTACGTTTCCCTCTGCAAAGAGAAAGGGTGCATCTATTAAGGGTTCTATAATGCTCGCCGTTTTATGAAGTAGGCTATGTCATAGGCTATACATTAACATTTCAGTGCATTAAAATCCATTATGTTAATAATTATGATTAAAATCAGTCATCGCAGCACAAAGTGTGCCAAACGCATCCTGTTCAACGGGTTTTTAGACCCTTACATTCTGAGACCTATTAATCTCAGATCATCAGGTTCACCGGGACTGTTTAACTGACTTCTACCTGACGTGCGGTAACATGAGCCTAAGAGAGCTGATAGGCCTAAATAAAAATGTGTCTCTGATTAAGTCTATACGGTTTGTGTTCTTCGAAGTTGTTGATGGCAAATCCTTTTTCAGTTGGGCTATTCAGTAACCGACCGATAGGCGGAAGGAATTCTATTTCCCGGGAATGAGTTAGATTACATCATGTGGTCTAACCGTCAGAGTTTCTGTCAAAGCGCCCTGTTGGATGTTATTACCCAACAAGTTATAGAAGGAGGTCGAAGTTACTGGTTTGTGTTGATAAGAAGAAAACCTCGCCCCAGATAACCTCGCCTTTGTCTTGCGTTATCTCTGGAAGAATGTTTCAAACCTCACGTGGCGCCAAACCACTTGTGAACTCATAATACTGTTGAATTCTGCAAAAGGTGACCGTGACTTTTATCTCTTTGGTTTTAGTTTTTTTTTTTTAAATAGGCGTTTTACAGGATGAAGCTCTGAAGAAAAAAACGAACATAAAAGCAAATATATTGTTTTATTATTATATTCTGGAATGTCTCAGCTGTCCTTGGTGCCTAAACTGACTGTTTACCTCCTAACGCCAAATATGTCTTGATCTAACTTGACTTTCTCATTCATTGTAGGATTCTTATACAATTGGAAGAGTGAAGTGAAGTGTAGAGAAGACTTTGGGATGGATATCTCTATTCTCGCATCTTTGAAATATAACAACTATCCATCACCATCGGTGTATTGATTCATCATTTCATCATATAGACATTACCTTATTCCCCCCTTTCTCATCACCTTGAATTGAAGCCATAGACAAGGACAACGACAACAACAACAACGTCGACGACAACAACAACAACAACAACAACAACAACAACAACAGCCCATCGACAACCCAACAGATTTGAGGCTTGAACTTGGCATTGTGCCACCCATCTCCCTCTCCACCCATCTCCCTCTCCACCCATCCCCCTCTCCACCCATCCCCCTCTCCACCCATCCCCCTCTCCACCCATCGCTCCGTGACGACCACCACACGCCTGTGAGAACATGTTGTATCTGAAGAAGTACTTCACGGAGGGCATGATCCAGGTGGCCATCCTGCTGAGTCTGTGTGGGGTGAGGGTGGACGTTGGGATGGGGGGGCTGGAGCCCTACCTGCCCTACCTAGCCCCCTGGCAGCAGGTCCTGCTGGGCCCCTCCTCCGCCCTCACACAGACCCTGGTCCACAACCTCCGGAACCGCCTGGACGCCTCAGGCCACCGCCTCCACCCCAAGAGCCTGGACGACCAGGGCCGAGATCTGGACCTGGAGGGGTACTTCACGGCCCGCCGGCTGCTGAATGGACACTCGGGCCTGCGTCTGGGCCGGGGATTGGACTGGGTCCGCTCTCTGGACCATCTCCAGGTGCCCAGGCCCGAGGTGGAGGCGTGGTTGGTCCACCGGGCCCCAGACAGCCTGGCGGGGGGGGCGACCACCCTGGAGGGCGGGGGCGGGCTGGGGGGGGATGCGGCAGGAGACCACGTGGGCTCGGCCATGAGGTCCAGTGGTGTGGTGGAGGTGCTGGGGGCGGGGCAGGAGTCGGGTTACGGCGGAACACTCAGAGAGAACGTTCCGGATGCTGGCCAGGAGGAAGAGGATGTTGATGATGTCATAAAAGAGGTAGGTTACACAGTGTGGTTCTTACTTCGGTTTGTACTAAAAAAAATATTGTTTCAGGGTTTCTTTTGTGTGTTTATTTCTTCAGGGAAGAATAGATAGGTAAACATTTCGGCCTAAGCCTTCGAAGGCATTGTTATGAACGCACCTGGGTTCAGTATCCCCAAAGCTTTGTAGCTTAAGTCGTACTTAATTTATCCGTTGACTCACATGAAGTAAATCGTCACCCGCCTAGCAACAGAGAGCACCCTCGTGAGAGAGAACTCCCTCTGAGTAAACACACACACACACACACACACACACACACACACACACACACACACACACACACACACACACACACAGGGGATTCCCAACATCTCTCGTCGGAAGTTATCACTCACTGGCTGCATTCATTGGTTAGTAGTTATTCTGTTGCCACTGAGTGCAGCCAGTGAATGTAGCCAGTGAATGTAGCCAGTGAATGTAGCCACTGAGTGCAGCCAGTGAATGTAGCCACTGAGTGCAGCCAGTAGGTATAGCTACTAACCAGTGAGTGCAGCCAGTGAATGTTGTCTTGTGAGAGAGAGTACACACACACACACACACACACACACACACACACACACACACACACACACACACACACACACACACACACACACACACACACACACAGGGGATTCCCAACTTCTTAAGTTATTGCTCTCTGGCTACATTCACTGGCTAGTGGCCACATTCACTGACTAGTGGCTACATTCACTGTGTAAAAGCTTTTTTTCAGGCCAACTCATTGGGAAATATGATTATTTTCTTATTCTATTCTGAGGTCAAATATTTATTTTTAGGGAAATTGTGACATCATTTATACAAATGGATAGGTTTAAGGCCTTCGTGTAATACCACAGCAGGATAGAGGGATGTATTGCGAGGGCAAATAGTAAAATAGTTATATACTGGGAAAGGTAGGTTGACCCGTGGACATCGGAAGGTTGGAATTAGATATGGAATGGATAGTTGATTGGCCGATTCACTTGTGAACCCAATACAGGCAGAGATGAGGATTTGTAAGTGTCTATATACGTGTGTGTGTGTGTGTGTGTGTGTGTGTAGGTGTGGGTATTATTATATGTACCATGCCAGGTGAATAGCTGGCATGGTACTAGAAACTAGAAATGATGCAAACAATGCCCCCCCCCCCCCCCCCCCCCCCCCAAAGAAAAAAAAAGGGAAGAAATTGATTTTAATCTCCTGTGTCATAAGTTCTCAATGTTTACTTTGTCTGAATTTGAAAAATATGGCATAAATGACTCATACAACATGAATTAACAAAAACAGTATTATTCAGTGTTTATTTGACATCGTCATGGAGACCAGATCCCAGGAGACTGCGCGGCAACACTCCCAGTACATTGTGAAGACCAGGGGAGGCTGGCGGAGGTAGAAATTGGAGGACATTCCTCATTCCATTCTGTGCATTACAATGAGCCTGTCCTCCAGTTTCTAACTTCACCAGCCCCCCCCTGATACAGTACATTGTGAAGACAAAGCTTCCATTAAACCCAAGGCCCACAAAACCGTTCTGTTGGAGCAGGTGTTCACTGTAGTCCAAGCCTGTGTCTTGGCAGCCCAACTGGCCATTGAGCAACGAAGGGGATCGAATAACACAGGCCGACTGGTGTGTGTGTGTGTGTGTGTGTGTGTGTGTGTGTGTGTGTGTGTGTGTGTGTATACTAGAAATTTGTCTGGACTTCCCCTTTTTACGTAACACCTGAGAGCTACTTGTTGATCTGTCCCACTGACTGTGAGTCGACCGTAGATGGGTGGGGGGAGTGTAAGGGTGGGGGAGTAGGAGGGGGGGTGGGGGGAGTAGGAGGGGGGGTGGGGGTGGGGGGAGTGTAAGGGTGGGGGGAGTAGGAGGGGGGGTGGGGGTGGGGGAGTGTAAGGGTGGGTGGTAGGGGGAGTCTTGGGGGTGGGAGAGTGAGGGGTTTGGCTGTTATGGGTCGGGGTTGGCACAGGGGGTAAAGTGGGACAGAGATGGGGGGGCGGGGGAGTCAGCATGTGATGACTGGGAATGTGTCCCACTTTAGCTGCAGCCTGTTGATCCCCCCCTGGCTTGGGCAGAGTGACAGTGTACAGTGTTCCATCCACAGTCATCTGGAGTGTAAACACGATAACACTGGGTTAGGGTTAGGGGTGGGTTAGGGTTAGGGTTAGGGTTATCAGGGCTGTAGCATCATAGTGCTGGGTTAGGGTCAGGGTTAGGGTTAGGGTTATCAGGGCTGTAGCATCACAGTGTGCTAGGTTAGGGTTAGGGTTAGGGTCAGGGTTAGTGTTAGGGTTAGCAGGGCTATAGCATCACAGTGCTGGGTTAGGGTCAGGGTTGGGTTAGGGTTGGGTTAGGGTCAGGGTTAGGGTTGGGTTAGGGTAGGGTCAGGGTTAGTGTTAGTGTTAGGGTCAGGGTCAAGGTTAGTGTTAGTGTTAGTGTTAGGGTCAGGGTCAGGGTTAGTGTTAGTGTTAGTGTTAGTGTTAGGGTTAGCAGGGGTATAGCAGAGGACAGCTGTTTGATGGTTTTTACTGTGACACAGTGTTTACACTGCTTTTTAGTGCTTCCTTCAGCAGGGTAACTCCCAAAACCTCGCTTATCTCTTTCACTTCAGTCCAGAGGTACACCGTGTGCTGTTATGTCTGCAGGGGTACATGGTGTGGGTGTTGGTGGGGTCTTTCTCGGTCACTGTAGAGTCAGAATCTGTTTTGGGCTTCTTGCCCAAACACCCCGGCCCCAGCCATGACACCACGGCCCCAGCCATGACACCCTGGCCTGCATGGGACTCTCCAAACCCCTCCCTGGGGGGGCAGAGAGACAGAGGGGGTTTTTGACCCTGTGTGTGTGTGTGTGTGTGTGTGCACGTGGGTGCGTGCATGTGGGTGCGTGGGTGCGTGCATGCGTGCGTGAGGACAGGGGGAGGTTTTTGACCCTGTGCGTGTGCGTGTGTGTGTGTGTGTGTGTGTGTGTGTGTGTGTGTGTGTGTGCGCGTGCGCGTGTGTGTGCGCTTGTGGGTGTGTGTGAGGACAGGAGGCGTTTGACCCTGTTGATGTGTGTTAGTCGTCTGTACATCCCCTGGGTCTTGGTGTTACAGACCTGTTTATAACTAGACTGCATTTCTCTCCTCCCAGCCAGCCAGCCTGACTGCCCAGCATAGATATAGAAGTCATAGAATGGATCCTCCATCCTCTCACGCCAGGGCTGTTTGGCTGGTTCACCTGATGATAAATGGCCTGTGTTCGGGCCGATATAGACAAAATATGCACGATGTACGATGTACGATATAGACAAAATATGCTTTTGCGATAATTTTGCGAGATATTGTGATATGACTTGCGATGTGTATCGAACACTTTGGTGGACGCTTGGTTGTAAACAAGTGTCGGAGTAAAGAACAGTCACTGAGTAAAATGGCGTAGCAAGTCTATGCATGCAGAGAGTGAATGTACCAGTCAAGGGCATCTCAAGCATTTTAGTTTTATAGAGTGAGGGTCAAAGAAAGGCGATAATGCACATGCATAATGGGTATGGATAATGAATGCATAATGGGTATGGATAATGCACTTTGATATGGATAATGCACTTTGATATGGATAATGCAGATGTTCATACTGCGATATTGATAGTTATACAATATGTTGTGCAGCCCTGTTATATATAAATATATGATATATACCCACAGGGTATTAAGTCTGACCAGTAGGGTTAGGGTTATATATATATATGCTATATACCCACAGGGTATTAAGTCTGACCAGTAGGGTTAGGGTTATATATATATATATGGCTGTATGTGTGTGTGTCGAGCACTGAGAGAAGTACAGCATTTCAACATGGCACAACGGAAAATATGCATGTTGTGATTTGCAGGATGCAGGATGTGATGCATCCTAATGTTAGTGTGTTGTTTATAATACACAATGTTGACCCCTGTCCGTTCTATCAAGGCTATTTCTATGATGTTGATGCTCACCAGCTTTGTTTTCCAGCTCAGCCAATCAGCAGGCAGCCACAGCCAGGGGCAGAGCAGTGTTAGTTGGCCTGTTCTGTGTCTGCTGTGTCTGCTGTGTGTGTGTGTGTGTGTGTGTGTGTCTGTCTGTCTGTCTGTCTGTCTGTCTGTGTGTGTCTGCTCTGTGTGTGTGTGTGTGTGTGTGTGTGTGTGTGTGTGTGTGTGTGTGTGTCTGCTCTGTGTGTGTGTGTGTCTGTGTGTGTCTGTGTGTGTCTGTGTGTGAAGTCATATTGGTGGTTGAGAGGTCATGTGTCCCAGCCAGCCGTACAGCTGAGGTTACAGCAGAGTAGAGAGCTGGACAGTGAACGCTGACATGGCCGCCCTGCATCACAGCATCACTGCCTGTAGAGACTCATTACAGCGCCCAATAACAGCTACATAAGCCTCAGCCATTAGGTTCCTAGGGGCCAAGTTAGGTCAGGGTTAAGATCAGGGTTAAGGTGTGTGTTTGTGTGCGTGTGTGTGTCTGTGTGTGCGAATGTGTGTGTACGCATGTGTGCCTACCTGCCTGGCGGCATGTGTGCACGTATGTGTGTGCGTGTGCGTGTGTGTGTGTGCGTGCATGTGTGTGTGTTTGCTGACACTGTCTACCAAGTAGGCAGTCTACATATGACCTTGTGTACAGGATCAGACTAGACCAGCCACAGGACTATATATAAACCAGAGGGCGTGTCTGTTAGCTTGTTGCTGAGTGTATAATGGACTGACTCATCATGGAACCCAACTTGCATGGAAATAAATCGAGCCCTGTAGACCAATGTGCTGTTCTGGAACACATTCTGTTTCCTGTCCAAACATGGGCGTGGCGACGAGGTCAACAGGAAGTTGCGATGCTGACCCCAGCGTCTGACTGACGGTTTCGCTCAAGACAAGTCGGAAACTCGGAAATACGATCTCCGAGTGTGAAAAATCTATTTGAACGGAACCTCCAACTCATAACTTAACTCAGGGGGGTACAGTAGGGGGTACAGTAGGGGGTACAATAGGAGGTACAGTAGGAGGTACAGTAGGGGGTACAGTAGGGGGTACAGTAGGAGGTACAGTAGGAGGTACAGTAGGGAGTACAGTAGGGAGTACAGTAGGGGGGACAATAGGGGGTACAGTAGGGGGGTACAGTAGGGAGTACAGTAGGGGGTACAGTAGGGGGTACAGTAGGGCGTACAGTAGGGGGGTACAGTAGGGAGTACAGTAGGGGGGAACAGAAGACGTTAGGGGTTGATGTGGGACTTGTGGAGAGACAGACACTCCTGGTTCACCCCAAACCCCTACTGTTACTGACCTCCACCCAGACACACTCATCAGGGAGCCAGTCACCACACCAGCATCTGTAGCAGTAGCATCTGGCCTGCTGAGGTGCTGAGGTGTTTGTTACTGTGGACACACCCACCCACACACACACACACACACACCCACCCATACACACACACACGCACACACACACACGCACGCACACCCACCCACCCACCCACCTACCCCCTAACCCTGACCTGACCTAACTTGGCCCCTGGGAACCTGGGAACTTATGTAGCTGTTATTGGGTGCTGTAATGAGTCTCTACAGGCAGTGATGCTGTGATGCAGGGCGGCCATGTCAGCGTTCACTGTCCAGCTCTCTGCTCTGCTGTAACCTCAGCTGTACGGCTGGCTGGGACACATGACCTCTCAACCACCAATAGGACTTATCTTATAGGCATTCTTGCTCTATGGGCATGTTTCATGTCAGACTGCTCTCTGTGACTTCGGGACTGCGGCACTTGCGTTGTTTTGTAACCTGAGGAAGAGGAGGAGGATGGCATCATATTGGCACAGACATTCATTCACTTTCGCAATGCTTGTTTACAGCAGCCTTCCTGTAGGGTGAATATCACCTCTCCAGATGCACACACACACACACGCACACGCACACACACACACACACACACACACACACACACACACACACACACACACACACAGGCATAAATAGGCAAAGACACACACACACACACACACACACACACACGCACGCACGCACACACGCACACACACACACCATACACTGCCCAAACCTGTCTGAAGCCTCTCTGACGTCCCCTCCCCATGTTTGTTCACAACAACATCTCCAACTCCTTGAAGTCAAATTCAGATACACAGTAATGAAGAGTAGTTGATGACACAAGCCCCTACATGGCAATTACACAACAACTGAAACATGATTATGTGCTGTAACAACATCAAATGAAATCTAAGTTTCTTTTTCATATGCACCGGGATACAGCAGTAAACGGTACAATGTAATGCTTATTACAAGCTACCTCTCTACAGTGCAGTGAAATACAAGGATAGGAATAAAACATAAGAGTAATAAAAATGTTGGGGTCCAGAAAAAGGAGAAGGGACTTTTGGCCAGTTAAATATTGAGGCTTTTATTAAACAGAATCGATTCCGTAGTCTTTTCTTGGACCCAGTCGGGAGGCAGAATAACTTTTTCAGAGCAGAACACACAGCTTTATCGACTTTATGGTGGAGACCATCTGTTGTTTTGGGTGATAGGCAATGAATTTACCACGGGGTTACATTTACATTACATTTATGGCATTTAGCAGATCAAATACATTTAGCAGAACAAATACATTTGTTTAAGTAAGTGAATCATCTATCCAACAGTCATAAGATAAAGTAATCAATGCTCAGACCAGGGGCCATTGGCAGTCACAATGCTAGAAGAAGGATTTTTTTTTATTAATAACAGGAGAGAAACTTGTACAGGGGGGTAGTGGGGGTGAAGAGGTCTTTAGGAGGGGTTGGGGTATGTTTAGACCACATTTTGGAGGCCATATTGGGGACTGACTCATAGTCACATGACCCAGAGAAATGTTACTGTACCCCCTACTGTACCCCCTACTGTACTTCCTACTGTACCTCCTACTGTACCCCCTACTGTACCTCCTATTGTACCCCCTACTGTACCCCCTACTGTACCTCCTATTGTACCCCCTACTGTACCCCCCTACTGTACCTCCTACTGTACCCCCCTACTGTACCTCCTATTGTGCCCCCTACTGTACCCCCCTACTGTACCTCCTATTGTACCCCCTACTGTACCCCCCTACTGTACCCCCCTACTGTACCTCCTACTGTAATCTTAGTACACAGTAGGCTGCCACCCACCAAGTTTTCTAGCTAACATGATAAGAATATCCTGCCTTCGCTCTAAACTGGAGGAGGGGGGGGGGGGGGGGGAGTAGAGGAGGCGAAAAGCCTGACTTTTGAGCACTGAATAGGCCTGGAGTAATCACCATTGAAGCCCAGGAGTGACGGTGGAAAAGCAGTTGGCCTTGGCACACACAGTGTAAGACCCGGTGTGGAAAACCGGCTATTGTCTACCAATCATATTCTCTGCCATAGAGAATAGAGGTTCCAGACGAAGAAGTAGAGCTACACAGACCATATGGAAAGGTCAGAGGTCATTGTGATCTGGTTACGGGGTCAGAGGAGTGGTCAATAAGCTCAGGTGCTCAACAGCTCTGTCCAGAGAGTCACTGTAGCTCAAGTCGGTTTAAGCTTCTCCATATAGTCCTCGTTCAGAGAACGGAATGTCTGGTTTACAGTAAGCTTTGTATCTGAACCTAGCTCAGTGTCTAGACTGGGGTCACCGGGTTTAACGGTCATCTTCAGTCCTGGTTTAAGCGCCATGCTGTCGGGGTGAAGGGTCATGTTGAAGTGAAGGTTGTAGAGCCTAGACCGAGAGACTGTGGGGTCGTTAGGTTGTTGTCTAAGCCCCCAGAGGGGACGGGGGAGGATTGATTCTATTCTTAGCCGTCTGTTAGTAGGGCATGTGTCTGTTAGCATATGGGACTGGTGTGGAAGGTTTCAGTAATAATAATAGACAGACAGCCAGGGGAGGCTGGTGGAGGTAGAAATAGGAGGATGGGCTCATTGTAATGCATGGAATGGAATGAGGAACGGTATTAACCACACGTGTGTATGATACCATTCCTCATTCCGCTCCATGCATTACGATGAGCCCATCCTCTGATTTCTGACTCCACCAGCCTCCCCTGACAGACAGCCAGGCGGGTGTGATCTCCTTTCCCATCCTCAGACACCGGCCTTTCAAACCCACTAATAAGAGTCTGAACGGCTGGGTCTGCTAGACTGTGCTAGACTGCGCTAGCCTGCCAAGCTAAAGCCTAGGCATAACATCTCCTTTCCCTGTGTGTCTCCAGGAAGTTGACTCGACAGAGACACTGTGGCAGGACCGTTCTCACCTCATAGACCACCAGACCCCCCCTCGTTTCCTCCTGGGTGAGGAGGAGGAGGAAGAGGAGGAGGATGAAGAGCTGGCGGGGGTCCGCTGGAGGGACAGCTGGAGGGACGAGGGTCGTTCCTATGACGATGCCAACAGAGAGCTGGCACAGGACTTGTCTGAACAGGTGAGACTAACAGGGTGTCCAGGTGTGTCTCTTACCTGTCCAAGGTGGTGTTCTCAATGCCACCTCTGGGTCAACTGTTTGTGGTGGCTCTACCGATGCTCATACAACTACAGACACCAGCGGAGGAATGTTTGATACCATTCCTCATTGCATTCCATGCATTACAATGAGCCAGTCCTCCGTTTTCTACCTCCACCAGCCTCCCCTGATAGACACCCTTCCCAGTACTCACACTTCAAAAGGTCAAAGGTCAATAACTCATCAGTGGTGTAGTAAGCATCTATTATACATGGTAGTTATGCTAGGACTGGCCTTCAGGCCTGGACAGGAGCTGTCCTGTCTAAACATGGGAGAGTTGCAAGTGTGTGTGTGTGTGTGTGTGTGTGTGTGTGTGTGTGTGTGTGTGTGTGTGTGTGTGTGTGTGTGTGTGTGTGTGTATATGTGTCTTGTCTAAACATACATTGGAGAGTTACAAGTGTGTGTGTGTGTGAGTTGGAGAGTTGCCCACTCAGCTGTTTGGGCAAGCCACCACAGGTGCACTCTGGGAAAAATGTGGGACGCTCCAGTCATCTGAAACCGAATTGCGCTTTCCACCCTGGCTGTGTGTGTGTGTGTGTGTGTGTGTGTGTGTGTGTGTGTGTGTGTGAGACCTGAGACCACTGCTAATCTGCTGACACAGCCCAACCTCATAGCAACCTCATAGCGACTGACCCACTATCACAGGAGATGGGGTAACATGATCTATAGAGGAGGAGGAAGATGCCACTCCACATGTCTCCACTGTCCCACACACACACAGTCACAATGCTTTGTCTGTCCCCCACATAACCTTGTCTTAGACAGACAGTGTGTCCTTGGACAGGAACTCATTCTGCTCAGCGATATGTGCCTGACGCCTGGGAGATGCCTCGACAGACACGGAGCAGTGGAGGCAGAATGGAATGAGGAATGGTGTCAAGCACGTCCTCCGATGTCTACCTCCACCTGCCTCCACTGACACAGAGAGATTGAGAGATGCTTGGTATAATGAGAATGACAGGAGAAGCCAAGCTGGTCCAAATGCACCATGTTGCTGTTTCAGTCTCCTGCCATAACTTGCTTTATGAAAGCCAAACATTGGCATTCATAGCATTCTCCTCCGGTGACCGGATCAACCCAGAATGCAGTAGTACAGTCATATAGAAATGGAACTCATATATTGACACATATATATTGTGTGTGTCTGTGGACAGTTTGCCAGCCTGGAGGCCCAGACGTCGATGTCCCTACAGGAGTGTCTGTGTCTGCTGGAGGACACCTTCCCCTTCGGAGGGGAAGCCCAGGTACTGGTGGTCTATTCTGTTCTAACTGATTCTATTCTGTTCGAACTGATTCCATTCTGTTCGAACTGATGCTATTCTAATATAATTGATTCTATTCTATTCTAATTGATTCTATTTTGTTATAATTTATTCTATTCTATTCTAATTGATTCTATTCTGTTGTAGTTGATTATATTCTGTTCTAATTGATTCAACTTTATACCAATTGATTCTATTACATTCTAATTGATTCTATTATATTCTATTCAACCTAGTTAGGGAGAATGGCTGATTGATAGTTGTTGGTACTGCCACTATTTTATTCTATTCTAGTCTATTACTTTCTATTCGACTAGACAGCTGACCATTGATAGTTGTTGCTGGCCGGCTGACAGTGTGATGTTTGTGTTCTCAGCTGTCCGACCCAGTTGGCCTAGATTTGGGAGCGGCCGACGCTGAGGACCCCTCCTCTGTCCGAGAGCCCCTCCTCTCACCCCTGCTGTCCAATCAGGACCCTTCTCTAGACCTGGAGCAGCAGTGGCAGGACCTGCTGGCTATCATGGAACCTGAGGTATATCTCCTCTCCTCCCCTTTCCTCCCTTTTCCTCTCCTCCCTTCTCCTCTCCTCTCCTTCCCTCTACTCTCCTCCCCTCTACTCTCCTCCCCTCCCCTCCCCTCCCCTCCTCCTCTCTCTTTACCTCTCCTCTCAGTTAACACAGTACATTAAAGGCCAAAGTGCTTTTCACAGTAGCACTCTCCTTCTCTGTGCAGCCCACTTCATTAGAGTTCTAACCCAGCCCCATATACGATCTCTTCCAGGACATGGATATGTACTCTCCAGTGGGAACCTCTCTCCCAGGCTGTGTCACTGATGACCATGACCTCATGCATTCTAGAGCCCTCCAGAGTCCCACCTTGCCAAGCCGCAATGCTAACCCAGGTCACCTGGATGTCAGCCTGCACCAGGCTACCCTGAGGTCCAGTGACAGCCTGGACTACGCCCTCAGCCCTGTCTCTGTCCTGGGGGGCCCTGAGCTCCTGGAGCCCCCCAACCTGCACCAGGCTACCCTCGTGCCCAGCGACAGCCTGGACTACCCCCTCAGCCCTGTCCCTCTCCTGGGGGCCCTGGAGCCCCCCTACCTGCACCAGGCTACCCCGAGGCCCAGCGACAGCCTGGACAACCCCCTCAGCCCTGTCTCTGTTCTGGGGGGCCCTGAGCTCCTGGAGCCCCCCCACCTCTTCCATACACATGGTATGTGGTGTGTGTTGCCTGGGGACTTGGGGGTTAGAGTTTTTTTAGTAACAAATAGACTAATTAAGTGCTATTCTTCTTCTTTTCTCTTATTTGATCTTCTCTGTCCTTCTATTCTAATTCACAGACACCTCAGCTGGCAATGACAATATGGCGTCTGTTCAGTCAACTGTCTTCCCGGATGAATCAGCCTTATCCAGCGGCCTAGCCTCCCTCCTGGATGAACCAGTGCTGCCCAGCAGCCTAGCCTCCCTCCTAGACGACGCCATGTTGGATGAGATCAGCCTATTGAACCTGGCGTTGGCGGAGGGTTTCAGCCCCGACCAGACCTCCAGGTTGGAAGAGGAGCTGGACTCTGACTCGGGCCTCTCCCTGGACTTCAGCCACAGTCCTGCCTCCCTCAGCGGCTCGGAGGCCTCCTACTCCTCCTCCTCTTCCTCCTCCTCCTCCTCTTCCTCTTCCTCTGACTCTGGTTCCAGTGTGTTCTCTGAGGAGGAGGCGGGTATGGGGGGATACAGCTCTGACATGGAGGTAGTGGTGAAGGAGGAGGAGGAGGAGGGGGCGGTGGGGGGGGGATACCCCACTGAGGTCAGCAAGATGTGTTCCATGAGCTACCAGGAGCCTCAACGCTTCAACCACCTCCCTTGGCTGGAGCATATCGACCACGACCACACCTACAACCATCCCTGGCCCACTCCCACCCCCACCTCCACCTCGTCCCACAAGGGGAAAGCCCCCAAGCCCCCCAGGTCCTCACGCTTCAGCAAACCCTACGACGAAGAGGAAGACAAGATGTGGGGTCGTGACGAACGTCGGGCGCGCGCCATGAAGATCCCCATCTCTAACGAGGTCATCGTCAACCTCCCCGTGGAGGACTTCAACAAGCTGCTGGCCGATCACCACCTCTCCGACGGCCAGCTCAACCTGGTGCGGGACATCCGCCGGCGCGGCAAAAACAAGATGGCCGCCCAGAACTGCCGGCGGCGGAAGCTGGACGTCCTGCTGGGATTGGAGGAAGGCGTGGAAGGGCTGAGGCGTCGCCGGGCACGGCTGCTCAAGGAGAAGGTTGAGACTCTGCGCTCGGTCCGAGAGATGAAGCAGAGGCTCAGCGGGCTGTACCAGGAAGTGTTTTCCCGCCTGCGGGACGAGGAAGGAAGGCCATTGGCTGAGAGTGACTACACGCTTCAGTATAATAGCGACGGGGACGTGGTGCTGGCGTCACGCCACGGGGCAGCTAGTGAGCCGCACCGCAGGCCCGGCAAGAAGCAGAGGGATAAAAAGAAGTGAAAAGATGTGTAGAGATGTGATCGATCCGTTTGATTGATTAACCAGTGAGTTGATTGATCGGATATGGTTTGACAGTTCAATAACTTCTCTCTGAGGGGACTGGAGGTGAACATGGTAATGATACAACTACTCTTCCTGAAGTATCTCCTTCACGTTCTCAGATCTCAGGTCTTCAATGTCAAGGACTAGAGACACTAATCAGGCCGTACAAAAGATGTGTGTTTGTGGTGTGTTGAAAAAATCTAAGGGACTGAAATGACTGTTAGAAGCCCAGTTTTCACTGTAATTTACTGGTAATTTACTGGTACTGTTATCTGTGTAAACAGACCTGGGGTAGGGCATACCGCTAAATCTTTTACCTGTGGCGGACCTAGTCATGGTCCCGGTAAATCACCGATCAGGGGTTTGTGTAAGTGGGGCAGAGGTGAAATGCAGGTATGCTCATTTGCAGTTGCATTGAATTCCATCTCTCCCTTCCAACTTTACCTGCATTGCACTGATGTATGTAAACGGGGTGACCCAGGTAAATCAAGGCCTGTGTAAGCAGGAGTCAGGCTAGAAATACCGGGAAATAATTTCAGGCATTTGACCGTTATCTCTGTGGGAACAAGTCAGGAAAGGAGGCTGAGGAGAGAGAGAGAGAGAGAGAGACATTGAACCCTGAATTAAGGTCAGGTGGCCAGGAGGAAGGCCTAGATATTGTTGTTAGCTAAAAGAGGCCTGTGAGATCAAGCCCTCTTGGCAATGCTGGCACATTGCAGTATTCTGATGTGAACACGTGTCTGTTCGAAACCCGGCTCGTCTGTGCCATCAAAGACTGTGTTAGCCAGCTAAGCTGAAGCCTCAGCAACACACAGGTACACTAAGGTTGTCAGGAAGTGGAGGAGTTGCCTAGTGCCTTCAGTAAAGCCCATAGTTCTCCACACTGCTGTCTGTAGGCCTCAGGGAATATGATTACTGGACGTGACAACAATACAGCGTTACACAGGCAAAAATACATTATACAGGCAAAAATACAACATTATACAGTCAACAATACAATGTTATACAACCAACAATGCAATGACTATCAGGTAACAGCCAGGTGAAACTGCCCGGGTATATGAATTATCAGGCAATGATACAGGGGGGAATTTTAACCCCCTGCGTAAATCTCGCATTAATGTCAATGGGAAATGTGCTCGATGATTCCATTTACGTGTGTTAGATCGAGTTAGGATTCCATCCACAATGAATATCATGTAATATAACTGGTGCATCAATAACTTTGAGTTTGTATGTCGACTCATTTTATGTTTTGTGTTATGTGTTGAAAGCCTTATCATAACTTCATATCAGACACACGGTGTGAAAAAGAGATATGCTGGGATGTATGGTTAATTCAAGTTTGATGTGGGTTTTTTTTGTATTGTTTTATGAGGCGTTCTAATGCTTTTGAATACTTTTGCCGTTTACCTTTTGGATAAATAAAAACACTTGTTTTCCACCTGTTTGCCTTTGAGAGTCCCAGTACCACTTACTGGTGTATTCTAGAACGTTCAAGCAAGGTTGAGGAAAAGTCCTAACTGACGAAGTCAAGCTCAGAGTTCAGTTGACAGATCAATAAAAGTGACCAGGTGGTGAGTCAATGGAAGTCAGGCGCTTCTTGCGGGGAGAGAAACAGAGAAACATCCTATATCTCATAATAGTAAGAATACTAAAACAGACAGTACAGACAAGTCCAACACTTTCATTTCATACAACAAAATAAATAACACAATCCAACCACATGTTAACAAAAAAAAGCTTTATTGTCCAAAAACATCAAACAATTAAACCCCTGGAAACCGTGACATCGTAACCGAGAGACATGCAACAACAAGGTAGATCTATCTTCTAGAGACAGAGAGAAAGAGTCAAAAACAAAAGAAAGGGTTACATGTAATGAGCCACTAAACTAACATTATACAGTTTATAGAAATCTTCAGATCGAGTCTTTTTTAGAAAAGGTGTTCATCACAGAGTTGGGACTCCTCTGTGTTTTTGTCATGTCAAGATGAAAGCACGTCTTCCGGTTCCCAAAGAGGCTGCGGTCTGATTCTCTAGCCGTCAGCTTGAAGTGTGCACTTTTTCACCCACTTATGCTTAAACATTCTAATACTTTACACATGCTAGAGTAACGGAAGGTGGGTACCCGCCGGCCAAGAGGGCGTCGAGAATCGGACAGCAGCCTACGCCTCGATGAATCGAGCCTGGTAAGTGATACATCTTTTAAAGTGGGATCTGTCTTTTTCCACATCTGTTCAGAGGAACAGGCTCTCGGGCCGGTCTGCTCAATACTGGTCTGCTTGCGGCACTGAAGACATTTGACATTCATCAGCCTTGATAAAAACAGCTGAATCAACCTGATTCAAGGTAACACTTTACTAAGAGCCAAAATACGTCATGTGAATACTGTATGTGGAGGTGCTGAAAGGAGCCAGATCGAGTCCATCTTTGAAGACCACCTGTGACAGGTTATAATGCGTTATTACCTGTTGCATGTACTGTGGTGCCAAATGAGTTCATGGGCACTAGAAGAGTGTTTCAGGAGCAGAGGAAAAATGAAACCAGAGACAGCTAGGCCTAACTAGTCAAACACTGATACCAGACACAGCTAGGCCTAGCGAATCAAACTTTTGATGTTAACACAACATGGGTCTCGAGTCGGTTTCCGTGTTGGGAGTGTGAGCTAGCTAGACATCTGATCGCCATTCACACAGCTGCTGACACAAAGGGTACAAGCTACCATCACCTTACCACCCTACCACCCCCGAAAGACTGATATAAAAAACAAACAAACATTGCATTTCCTATGACATACAATATAGACTATACCCCAAGGCCCATGGTCTTTGTTTAAAACCAGTGTTTATCGGGCCAGATCACATGATAAATGGCCCTCTAGATGGCGCTCCGTAGGTATAGGAAACATGGTGGAAGTTAGCCGGAAACATGACATAAGTGTAGAAAAAACAAAAATAAAATTAAAAAAAGGGAAAAAAAAACTTGATTGTAAATGTTCACATTTATCTTTAATAGTCGTAATTTTACTATTGATTAAGTACAAAAAATACACGATAGATCAAAGGATAATCTTCTAATAGATTAGTAAAAACAAAACCCATGGGCCTCCACTGTATCCTCCGTACGTGTTCCTCATTACCCATCATCCCTTTCTGCTGGCAGTATGTCCCAGGTATTTTTTACAGGTCAATGTTGTTTTTAAAAGGTGCAACATATCCTTGTAAACAACCGAAGGGTAGCAACGGCATGTAAAAGCCAGTGCTCGTACATCATGCGATCTCATTCCCTGATCGCTAATGCTTTATCATGGGCAATGCCATGGTCTGAAATCCTACATACTGGATCTTTAAGATGAATTTGGAGTCATCCTACCACCACCATTCCCTCCACTCCTTCACACAGCCCCACGCAAATCTATCAATGCTGAACAAGTACTTAGGAAAGATTTGATGAGACAAGCATATTCGGTGATGTCCCCCCCCCCCCCCCCCCACTACCCACCCTCCCTCCCTGCCTGCCTGACCAACCAGCCCACCCACCCCCCCACCCCACCCCACTCACACAACTCCTTAACATGTCTCCCCATGATCCATGTTTACCTCTGTCAATGTTTCAAAAGTCCAAGTTTGCAATAAAGAAGACAGGAGGTAATGAAAGAAGCGAGCATCACCCTCCCTCCCCCCCCCCCCCCCTCTCCCGGTGAAC
>NC_139663.1:20658056-20670556 GCF_951799395.1 Argentina silus
TGTGGAATCAATGCCACAAAGAATCGGAGGCTGCTTTGAGAGCAAAGGGAGGCCCCACCCAGTATTAGTATAGTGTTCCTAATAAAGTGTTCAGTGAGTGTATCATTACGAAATATATAGTTTAATTTACCTTGAAATGGGGGCGCTTAGTGGCGTAGCACACTAATGCGCTTACCACGTAATCGTAAGGTTCCTGGTTCGATTCAGACCCTCGACCTATCTTGCATGTCATCCCTCCTCTCTCTCCCATCCTTCCTGTCAATCTCTACTGTCTCTATCCCAATAAAGCAGAAATGCCCTAAAAACATATTTAAAAAAAAATTGCCTTGAAATTCACGTTGTGAACTCTTACATTCTTTGGGGAGAACTCTCCATGGTCTTATAACATGGTCGTAGGACATGGTTTTGAATCTGTTACTGTACTCAATTTTAACTGGAGTGGACAAACATCTAGATGCCTACTTCAGCTGTTGTACAACAGTTTGTTAACTCTGGACCACAGGGTAACCTTGACAGTTGCGCAGAAGAACTAGGTCCCCCCCCCCCCATCAGATATTCTCCTCCAATGCTTTTTGAGAAGGAAGTGAGTGGAGGACGGAGGAACAACAATAGTCCTCCCCTAACACAAATTACTGATTTTCCAGTATGGAGACACATTCTGCAGAATTCCAAGTCCAGAACACAGAGGAGTCCAGAACACAGAGGGGTCCAGAACAGAATCACTCACCATTTCATGAGGAACATGAGCTCTCCACTGGAGTCTGTGGCTCCTATGATGCGTTCAGGATTAAGTCCTCTGGCGAAGCCTCGTGGTTTCTCTGCCTGAGCAGGACACAGAGAGAGAGAGGGCGTGGTCAGTTATAATAACGAGTTGGGGAGGCTGATTGAGGTAGAAATCGGAGGACGGTTTTATTGTAATGTACTCAATTACAATGAGCCCGTCCTCAGATTTCTGCCTCCACCAGCCTCCCCTGACAGGGTTCTGCCCGGGATTTCTGAACAGCTTGGCGCTGGACTGGATTTTTAAAACCCGATTCGTGTTTATTCATGTGAAAATGCCCCTCCAAAAATACAGCTAAAACGCTAAATTCACTGAAGGAACATCATAACGCTTTCACCTTTAACAACGATGTCGTTGGAGATCAAAGACAGTTACACTTCATCTTTCTACTTGATATACAGTACCAGTCAAAAGTTTGGACACACCTTCTCATTCAATGGTTTTTCATTTTTTTTTTTTTTATTATTTTCTACATTGTAGATTAATATTGAAGACATCAAAACTATGAAGGAACAAACACTGTTAAACAAACCAGAATATGTTTTATATTTTAGATTCTTCAAAGTAGCCACCTTTTGCTTTGATGACAGCTTTGCACACTCTTGGCAAGGTGTGTCCAAACCTTTGACCGGTACTGTATATGCCATTTAGCCGATAGAAACGGAGAATTGACACGGTTGAAAAGAAGCATCAAAGCAAAGAACCGTCACTTCGTAAGATAACCAAATCAAACAAGTCTACGCGTGCGGGGAGTAAAAGTACAAGTTATAAGTGCGTGATCACAATCAAATACAAATCAAAGCAAGAACTGGTTCCTCCCTCACCTCGTCTTTCCTCTTCTTGGGCCGGCTCTCCTCCCCGCCCGGCTCGTCAGCCTCTCCCGCCTTCCTCTTTCCGCCCGTCTCCTTCTTGTCGCTTTCGCTGGGCTTGTGGTGGTTCTGCATGTACTCCGCGATGAGGTCAGGGCAGTCCAGGTTGTCCTGGGGCTCCCATGTGTTGTCGTCACTACAGACACAGTCAGACAAGAGCCAGACAGTCACAATCGCAGACACGGACACAATCGCGGCCACAGTCAGGATTCACAGGCACAATCTTAGTCACGCCCAGACACGGTTACAGACAGAGACAGACACGATCACAGACGTCGTCACAATCACAAAGACACAGTCATAGAGACAGACAGTTTGGAAAATAAACATATGTTTGCTCTTTGGTGGCAGGTGAATTGCTTGAAGGGTAGTAACAAAGGTTAAAAGGTATAGTTCACTCAAAACCTATTTCTGTGATTAACCACATAATGACTACAGTATCAGGTTTTGTTTTTAGCAACTGTCACTCCCACATGTTCCCACTCTTTAGGTCAGTACTCACTCTGAGAAGCCTTTCCACTTGAGCAGGAACTCCACCCTTCCCTTGACAACCCTGCGGTCTAGAACCTTCTCCACCACATACTCTTCCTCCTCCTCCTCTACCACCTCCTCCACCTTTTTCTTGTTCTGCTTCTTCCCCGCAGTGGTCGCCAGCTTGACCTCTTCTTTTGGGGGCTCTGGGAGGGAGGGGGGAGGGGGGGGTAAAAGTGTTATGCTGGTTTAAAGCTTTAAAGTTAGCTCACTTGGGGCCGGTTTCCTGGACACAGCTTAAGCCAAGTCCTGGAGTAAACAACATGTTCAATAGAAAACTGAAGATGCAGCATTGGTGCTGTTCTTCCACTGTTAACGTACCTGCAAGCCTTGAGATTACAGAGCACACTCCAACAACTACGGATGCTGGATTCTTGGTGAGGTCACCTACCTTTAATGATATTGGCGCACGACTCAACTACTTCGGCCAGACAGATTCACATGAGATACTGATGACTATTCTGACCTAGTCACATTAGACAGCCATGGATGACTATTCTGACCTAGTCACATTAGACAGCCATGGATGACTATTCTGACCTAGTCACATTAGACAGCCATGGATGACTATTCTGACAGGGTGCTCCTTTCCTTTTAACCTCTTTTTTTACACAGTTAAACTTCACAGTAGGAGGGAATTAGGTGTGTCCAGACTATTTCAGGGGACTACACCCATGAATAAAGGACGTGAAGAGCACACTAAGAAGACTGCACTAACTTTGCAGTCGAACCACAGAGATCTCAGAGAGCTCAAGAGACAGATCTCAGTGAATCACAAAGAAGTCTAAAAAACACAATAGTTCCACCCAAAGCCAACAGGTCAGCATTGACCTCAGAAGACTGTAGTCAACATTTGATTTGATTCATTGATCCTGAATATCAGAATGGAGGAAAGGACAATGATCAAAACAAAGAGTCACAGACATAACGGTAGACAAGTTATTCATAGTCAAGGAATGCATGTTAAAAATAGTACATTACCACCCCTCCTCCCCTTTCAAACTGTCAACGATGGCACCAGTCAAGGCAAACGCCATGAACTTTGACTTTTTTTTTTTTTCAACCAAAGATGGCCGCCACCCCCAAAACAACAACAACATTCATGAGACAGAAACAATAGATCACAGATCACAGTTGATTATATTAGTAGAAGTAAAGTCGAGCAACACCTGAAATGGCAGTTACAGCAGTAGCCGTAACAACGGGGGCTTCGCTAGTAGGGGGTTCAGTGGCGGCAGAGTCACTCATAGTCAGGCTGGACGAGGAACACACCGGTTCCCGCTCAACGTACGCACGTCACCCGGGCTAAACAGGGTGAGAGGGGGGAGGAACGGGTGAGGAAGAGGGGGGGAGGAAGGGGGGTTCATGAATTGAATCAAAACTGGCATCTGGGAGAAATTACAAAAGGCTGGAGGAGACAATATAAATACATGGTACACAGTCAGGTAGATCACCATTACTACACTAGTACACAAACCACAACAGCTAGGCTAATTTGCGGTCAGTGTTGAAGTCTACGGAGCAATCGTAAGCATATGTAGCTGGTTTACTAACGCAGCCTGGTATGCATTGAGCAGCATCTCACAGCAGCCATGACTTAGCACATGACTAAGTAACCATAAAGCTCAATGCAACAGGGAAATGGTACATCTGCGACTTGGGTGATCACCTTCTAGAGGACGTGGCTTTAACAATGACTTGTGTACTATGATTTGAGAGCCCCCAAAATGACTTAAATGAGCTCTAAACTACAAAGACGAAAGAAATCACAGCGTGGCTCTACGGAACACGACAGTCAGCTGAAAGAGAGGTTGGGTGAAGCTGCTGCCTCTAGAGATTAAAACACAGTGATGCCAGATGCTGTCAAACCAACTGTGAAGGTTCACTACTGAAGGTTCACTACTGAAGGTTCACTACTGAAGGTTCACTACTGAAAGTTCACTACTGAAAGACAAACATCAGGAGCAGGACAAGAGAATGCAACAATAGAAGTGGTGGTTAGGTGTTGTCCAGGTGAGGCTAGTGGGGGTAGAAATCGGAGGACGTGCTCTTTGCAAAGCATGGAATAAAATGAGGAAGGTTATCAAACGCGCGCATTGAGCCAGTCCTCCTATTTTCTACTGGTTATCCTCCTATTCATAGCTTGGGGAGGGGGGGGGGGGGGGGGGGGTCGGCTCGGCTCATAGCTGGAGGCCTTATGGGCATGCCACCCAGAAAGCCTTACCTGCCCCGCCCCCCACTTCACACTGGGGGAGCAAGTTACATAATACTGACCCAAAAGGCTATATTTTAACTGCATGTAGATATTTGCTAATCTAATAACAACAAACAAAGTTTTTAGCCTTGCTACACACAAACAAGGCAAGACATGTGGTTCTCTGTGGCTCAGTTGGTAGAGCATGGTGCTAACAACGCTTAGGTGGTGGGTTCGATTCCCGCTGGGACCATATATACTGAAAAATGTATGCGCTCACTGCAATGTAAGTCACTTTGGATAAAAACGTCTGCTAAATAGCATATACATATATATATACACATAGTAAACAAAGTTGGCCTGGGCCTAAATCTCTCTCTAAAATGCAATTAAACGGGATATAACAGATGTAACGTGTATTGAATAATTGGGTTTAATACAACTGTACGGTTAGGGATCAACGTTAGGTCTAACTAATGTAAATATTAGGTCGAATGTGCACGTCGTGCCTAGAATGTTCTGATAAAAATCAACTGCAACATCCTGCAACGTGCATTTCAACCACGAGCAAATGGAGCAGAATTGCTGGTGTAAATAGGTTGCTGATGACCGAACCTAACTATGCAAATAAAAACATTTTCAGAGCTATACTCGGTCTCCGTGCACCGGGGTCGTCTTTTAAGTGTACCAAGCTAATTGTTTTCCTGCAACAACGTAAATCGATCTTTGCTACAACGAACAAAAGGGCCAACAACACGTTTCGGGGACCGTGATGAAACATGATCGCAATTTATCGTGTCATGATGCACATTTGAGCTGTTCTAATTCCAAAGGATGTGGAAATGGGTTTTAGTTTTTTCACAGCGCCGGGCTCTCGAGACAGAACGTCGAGTCCTCCATGTTGACCCCAATCACACAGCACGAGCTGCACCGACTCGCGCGAAAACACTGCAGTTGGAATGTTCCGACACAAACACTCCGAATGCAACAATTCCGAAAGCTGCACAAAGCGCTGCGTCCTCAACATAACCATACTACACCACAGGGCTTAATGGTCATTGTAGAAGGTTAACGCCGCTAAATACAATCCATTTTCAACACGGCATCACTTTGCTACCCTTTCCAAAACAATATGGTGAGCTAAAACGACACTTACCTTGAGAAAGAAATTACTCTTAATTATTACTGACGCGGGAATAAGGCGGTTTAAAAACAGCAGCAGGTTCGTAGTCTATTATTAAAATAGTCAGCGGCTTGGCAACTACAATATCAACTTGTAAATGTTGATTTAAAGGGACTCCTCTATTTTTCCCGTTAGCTTAGCAACAGACAAAAGCCAGTCAGCGCCTCCCTTGCAGCCTACCCGCCAACAGCGACACAGTGGACGTAAAGCGTGTCATTGCATTGGCATCATGGGAGATGCAGTTTTAGCACAAAGTCGCACAAAATCTGTTTCTTTCTTTCCATATTTTGCTCTATCTTCGTTCTTTTATGGTGACTGTAGTGTGTGATACTTTTGTGAACGAAATATCTGAACCCAGTCTCTGTCCTGATGAGAGGCATCTGTTCTGAGTGAAATTAATGAATGAAATTGGAACCAAACACACCCACACAGACACTCCCCCTCACTGAGGCACACACACACCTCCCCCTCCACTCTTCACTGAAATACACACACACACACACACACACACACACACACCCCTCCACTCCTCACTGAAATACACACACACCCACACACCCCCCTCCACTCCTCACTGACACACACATCCAGTCAAGGCCATGAACTTTGATTTTTGATGGCCAAAGATGGCCGCCACCCCCAAAACAACAACAACAACATTCATGAGACAGAAACAATAGATCACAGATCACAGTTGATTATATTAGTAGAAGTAAAGTCGAGCAACACCTGAAATGGCAGTTACAGCAGTAGCCGTAGCAACGGGGGCTTCGCTAGTAGGGGGTTCAGTGGCGGCAGAGTCACTCATAGTCAGGCTGGACGAGGAACACACCGGTTCCCGCTCAACGTACGCACGTCACCCGGGCTAAACAGGGTGAGAGGGGTGAGGAAGAGGGGAGGGGGGCGGGGTTCATGAATTGAATCAAAACTGGCACCTGGGAGAAATTACAGAAGGTTGGAGGAGACAATTGGTATAAATACATGGTACACAGTCAGGTAGATCACCATTACTAGTCACTGGTCAATACTACTACACTAGTACACAAACCACAACAGCTAGGCTAATTTGCGGTCAATGTTGAAGTCTACGGAGCAATCGTAAGCATATGTAGCTGGTTTACTAACGCAGCCTGGTATGCATTGAGCAGCATCTCACAGCAGCCATGACTTAGCACATGACTAAGTAACCATAAAGCTCAATGCAACAGGGAAATGGCACATCTGCGACGTGGGCGATCACCTTTTAGAGGACGTGGCTTTCTTTTTTTATATGTTTTTAGGGCATTTTCTGCTTTATTGGGATAGAGACAGTAGAGATTGACAGGAAGGATGGGAGAGACAGCAGGGACGACATGCAAGATAGGTCGAGGGTCGGAATCGAACCAGGAACCTTGCGATTACGTGGTATGCGCATTAGTGTGCTACGCCTCTAAGCACCCCCAGAGGATGTGACTTTAACAATGATGATTTGAGAGCCCCCAAAATAACTTAAGAGCTCTAAACTACTGTCATGTAGTGGAATGCATGTTATATCATGGTTGTAGTTGCTCTCTGCTTGTGTTCTGTTCTGTCTAGTTCTATGTTGCAGGAGTGCTGTTCTGTTCTGTCTAGTTCCATGTTGCAGTGCAAGGTGGGGAGTGGCAGCAGGAGCCTTGATTGGCTGCCCATGCAAGCACACCCATGGACACTGGTCCCTCTTAGTTTTAATTTAGTTTTCTTCTTTTACGTTTTGTTTTGGCATTTTCAACATCCTTCATGTACATGGTTCCCTCATCCAACACCCCACCACTCACCCTGATGCTACTGACGGTCACACTCTGTACTCTTATGGAAGTATTTATGAGTTATTTGTGTTGGAATAAATATTGCTTAACCGTTCCCCATCGTGTTTTGGCCCACTCTTTGTCATGGCCTAGAGCCGGGACATGACAAACGGGGGCTCGTCAACGGACTATCACTTTTGTGATATTTTGTTAAGACTTCGGTAACAAACATTTGATTAAGTATCGTTTTTCAAGGTACATTTTGTGATTTGTGATGACAGTTTGGTAAAAAAAATAAGTCACTAATGCAAATAGTCCCTTCTGTCATTTGCTTTGTCAGGTTACATTGTGCTACCTTTGTTCTGCAGGTGTTTTCATGCAGTGCATTTCCTTTGTGCTAACTGGCTAAAGTCTACTTGGAGCTAAAAGCTATGCATTCCACAGCAGGCTTGTCTCCTTTTTTTTGGGGGGGGGGGGGGGGGGGGGGGGGGGCTGGTCAGTTTGTTGTTTTGGCTTATTATATTATTTTGGTTGTTTTTGGCTTATTATTTTGGTTTGTTGTTTTTGTGTATATCCGCGTGGTTGAGAGCAGTTGACTCGGGAACACCTCCGGAGCTCCCCGGGTTGGGTCAGTTTGCTCTGATCCTTGCAAGCGGGCTTTGGGTGTATAAGTACCCGCCACCAGTACATACATGAAGACTAGGGTATAGTTAGTTAGATTTGGTTAGGCAGTATAGGGGGAAAAGATCCTTATTCCTTACTTTGGATAATGCATTACATGAAGGGCACCTTGTAGATCTGGGTGTCAATGTAAAGGTTTGTTTTGTCTTTAGTCTTTAGGAGTAAGCCAATAGACACATATGTAAAAATGGCTTCAAAAGTGGAAGATTTCACTCAGGCCTCATGTGAAATGTTGCTAGACTTCTATACTAAGGAGCAACTGTTGAAAGTTGCAGATCACTATGAAGTTGAAGTATCTGGTAGTGATAAACGTCTAAAAGACAGTGTCAAAGTCATTTTGAAGGCCAAATCAGTTGAAATGGGGGTCCTCCCTGGTGAAACGGAGGTTTCTCCACCCAGTCGGCCTGTGGAGGTTAACGTTAGCCCACAAGGTTTGACTTTTGAGCAACAGAAGGACTTGGCGTCGTTGCAAATGGGACAAGAGAAAATGAGGTTGCAACTGGCTTTAGAAAAGGAAAAAATGAAATGTGATGCAGAGCGAGAAAGAGATCAAATTAAATTGGAGTTGACACCAGAACAGGAGAAGGTAAAGTGTGAAGCAGAACGAGAGAAACAACAAATTGAGCGACTGAGGACAGAGTTGCAGCAGTACAAATTGTCTGATAAAAGACGGTAAACTTTCAGAGGAAAGTCAAGCCTCGTCAAATGTCTCTGATGCACCAAGGTTTGATGTGTCTTTCAACTTGCGTTTAGTACTGAAATTTAACAAACACAATCCCGATACATTCTTTGCATTGTTCGAACGTGTTGCTGACTCAAGGAACTGGCTTGACTCTGAACACACTCTGTTGCTACAGTGTGTGTTGAGTGACAAAGCCCAGGAAGCCTATTCTGCCCTTAGTCCTGCATAATGTCAAGTTTATGCAACAGTTAAAACTGCAGTCATGAGAGCTTATGCATTAGTCCCAGAAGCGTACCGCCAAAAATTCAGAATCTGGAGGAAAGGCGATAGGCAAACCCATCTGAGCAGTCTGTCCCCAGCCCTTTGTAGTCAGTAAATTTGATGTGCTGAAAGGATATTGGCAAATTCCATTGACTAGAAGGGCAAAAGAAATCTCTCCTTTTGTGACACCTTCAGGGTTTGTACTCATACCAGGTTATGAGTTTTGGGCTACGAAATGCCCCAGCGACTTTTCAGCGCTTAATGAATCACGTTGTTTCAGGTATGAGGGATGTGCTTTGTACTTGGATGACGTGGTCATCTACACTCACCGGCCACTTTATTAGGTACACCTTGCTAGTACCGAGTTGGACCCCCTTTTGCCTTCAGAACTGCCTTAATTCTTTGTGGCATAGATTCAACAAGGTGCTGGAAACATTCCTCAGGAGATTTTGATCCATATTGATGCGAATCTCCCGTTCCACCACATCCCAAAGGTGTTCTATTGGATTGAGATCTGGTGACTGTGGAGGCCATTGGAGTACAGTAAACTCATTGTCATGTTCAAGAAACCAGTTTGAGATGATGTGAGCTTTGTGACATGGCGCGTTATCCTGCTGCACAACCCACTGACTTTCTTGCATTCCTTCCAGAACCACAACCAACGCCTATTGCGCTGGTGCCTGTCCCTTCAGGCTTATAAGCTGAATATCCGCTCCATCAAGGGGACTGAAAATGCGGTGGCAGATGCCCTGTCTCGGGTATATTAATAGTTGCCTGGTCTTTTCTCTCTCTCTCTTTTTGTCAGCTGCCTCTTACTTGCACTCTCCATCCTTATTTTGCTCCTAGACGTCAAGGGTGCTGGGTGAAGGAGTGTCTGGTAGGCTGGAAGTGTGACAGCATAGGTCTGAACTTAAGGCAGGTTAATTATTGTATGACATTTTTTCTGTATTTTGTATTGTAGCGTCCTTTTTAAGGGGGAGGGTGTCACGGCCCTACTACGTTATATCATGTTTGCAGTTGCTCTCTAGTTGTGTTCTGCTCTGTCTATTTCTACGTTGCAGGAGTGCTGTTCTGTTTTGTCTTGTTTCTATGTTGCAGTGCAAGGTGGGGAGTGGCAGCAGGAGCCTTGATTGGCGTGTCCATGCAAGCACACCTGTGGGCAGGCCTATAAAACCCCATGAGGCCTTTGGGCTCACCCTCTCTCTGGCAATCCATGGACACTGATCCCTCTTAGTTTAAATTTGGTTTTCTTTTATGTTTTGGCATTTTGGTCAACATCCTTCATGTACATGGTTCACTCATCCAACACCCCACCACTCTCACTGATGCTACTGACGGTCACACTCTGTACTCTTATGGAAGTATTTAAGAGTTATTTGTGTTGGAATAAATATTGGTTAACCGTTCCCTATCGTGTTTTGGTCCACTCTTTGTCATGGCCTAGAGCCGGGACATGACAACTACAAAGACGAAAGAAATCACAGCGTGGCTCTACGGAACACGACAGTCAGCTGAAAGAGAGGTTGGGTGAAGCTGCTGCCTCTAGAGATTAAAACACAGTGATGCCAGATGCTGTCAAACCAACTGTGAAGGTTCACTACTGGAGGTTCACTACTGAAAGTTCACTACTGAAAGACAAACATCAGGAGCAGGACAAGAGAATGCAACAATAGAAGTGGTGGTTAGGTGTTGTCCAGGGGAGGCAGAAATCTGAGGAATGGTACCAAACATGCGCCCAATGAGCCAGTCTTCTGATTTTCTATTGGTTATGCTCCTGTAGGTCCTGTAGGACATGCAGAAAGCCTTATCTGCCCCACCCCGCCCTGCACACTGGGGGAGGAAGTTACATAATACTGACCGAAACGGCTATATTTTAACTGCATATAGATATTTGCTAATCTAATAACAACGAACAACTTTTGAGAGAAAAGTTCGCCTTGCTACACACAAACAAGGCAAGACATAGTAAACAAAGTTGGCCTGGGCTTAAATATCTCTCTCTAATATGCAATTAATCCGGATATAACACATGTAAAGTGTATTGAACAACTGGATTAAATTAATCCAATTGTACGGTTAGGGATTAACGTTAGGTCTAACTAATGTTAATATTTGGTCGTCGACTGTTTCGAATGTGCACGCCGTGACTAGAACGCTCTACTGTAAAGATCAACAGCAACATCCTCCAAGGTGTAAACCAGAGCTATACTCGGTCTCCGTGCACCGGGGTCGTCTTTTAAGTGTACCAAGCTAATTGTTTTCCTGCAACAAAATCAAAAAGGGACAAAAACACGTTTCGGGGACCGTGATGAAACATGATCGTGTCATGATGCACATTTGAGCTGTTCTAATTCCAAAGGATGTGGAAATGGGTTTTAGTTTTTTCACAGCGCCGGGCTCTCGAGACAGAACGTCGAGTCCTCCATGTTGACCCCAATCACACAGCACGAGCTGCACCGACTCGCGCGAAAACACTGCAGTTGGAATGTTCCGACACAAACACTCCGAATGCAACAATTCCGAAAGCTGCACAAAGCGCTGCGTCCTCAACATAACCATACTACACCACAGGGCTTAATGGTCATTGTAGAAGGTTAACGCTGCTAAATACAATCCATTTTCAACTCGGCATAACTTTGCTACCCTTTCCAAAACAATATGTTGAGTTAAAACGACACTTACCTTGAGAAAGAAATTACTCTTAATTATTACTGAGGCGGTTCAAAAACAGCAGCAGGTTCGTAGTCTATTGTTAAAATTGGCAACTACAATATCAACTTGTAAATGTACTTGTTTATTTAAAGGGACTCGTCTATTTTCCCCCTTAGCTTACCAACAGACAAAAAACAGTCAGCGCCTCCCTTGCAGCCTACCCGCCAACAGCGACACAGTGGAAGTAAAGAGTGTCCTTGCATTGGCATCATGGGAGATGCAGTTTAAGCACAAAGTCTATTTTTCTTTCTTTCCATATTTTGCTCAATCTTCGTTTTTATGGTGACTGTAATGTGTGATACTTTTGTGAAAAAGAAATATCTGAACCCAGTCTCTGTCCTGTCCTGATGAGAGACAACATGTATTCTGAATGAAATTAATGAATGAATGATCACACACACACACACATATTCATTCCCCTTCTGCTCTTCACTGACAAATACACACACACACACACACACATCCCCCTCCACTCCTCAATGAGTCTGTTCTTCCAGCCACACACCTGTACCTTTTAAGAGGGGAAATGATGCACCTCAATGATGTCATCACAAACACCTCAGATTTAGCCAATAGGATTGGTGTGGAGTTGAGGAATGAGCTCATCAGCCTACCTGGACAGGTGGGACAGTGTTATGTATATTTGTATATGCAGATCGCTAATAGATCTGAGTGTGTTTGGTGGAGCAATGAAGGTCGGGCAGAATGACAAGTGGTGTGATCACGCTGGATGTCTCCTGAGGCTGGGTAATGTATGTGTTGTCTGACACACACACACACACACACACACACACAAACATGAGCATGTGCGCGCGCGCACACACACACACACACACAAACATG
>NC_139663.1:20673056-20675556 GCF_951799395.1 Argentina silus
GGCGTGCATAAACATGGGGAAGCAGATGTACGGTGTTAAGCCTTGAGAGAGGACATGCTGATACGAGACACAAGACAGCCGAGCAACGAAACAGTCGGAAGAGAGTGCAGTACAGACGCTGAATCTACCAAGACGTTCTAGTCAGTTCTACCTACAATAGGTCCATGGGGAGGCTGGTGGAGGCAGAAATCGGAGGACGGGCTCCCTGTAATGCATGGAATGGAATCAGTCATTTTATGTCATTCCTCATTCCATTCCATGCATTACAATGAGGCCGTGCTCCGATTTCTACCTCCACCAGCCTCCCCTACCATGGGTCAGGGAGAGGAGGAAACTAGGGCCCTTTCTCACTTGTTAGGAACACGACTCCTCATGTCCTCTCCTCCACTTACTTTGTTCTCAAACAGCATTGGTGGAGAATATTTAAGGGGAGGGATCTAGAGCTCCTACAATGTGCCTTCAGCAGGACGTGAGTGGAGCACGGAGGAGAAGACGCGAGGAGTCGTGTTCCTAACAATTGAGACCAGGTTGAGGACAGTTGGTGTGCCTGTTAGTAGGTTATACTGGGGAACAGCTTCCCCTGTCTGCATGCTGTTGTATTACCACTGGTTCCTGTGCAGGGGGAGGTTAGAAAAGTTGACCAATGCTGCCATCTTGCGGATTAATATAACTAGTGCGCTCAGGCTGCACTTCAATGGAACAACGACTCATAATTATTCATTCAAATACATGAAAGGTAACTAGAAACAGAAACGATAGGACAGGGAAGCTGATAAATAGGTTGAGTTAAGATAGGGTTAGGGCTGGAGCTAGGGTCAGGGTTTGAGCTAGGGTTAGGGCTGGAGATAGGGTCAGGGTTGGAGCTAGGTTTAGGGTTAGGGCTGAAGCTAGGGTTAGGATTAGCGCTGGGGCTATGGTTAGGGCTGGAGCTAGGGTTAGGGCTGGGGCTAAGGTTAGGGCTGGAGCTAGGGTTAGAGTTAGGGCTGGTGTTAGGCTAGGGTTAGGGCCAGGGCTAGGGTTAGGGTTAGAATTATGGTTAGGGCGGGAGCTAGGGTTAAGACTAGAGTTAGGGCTAGAGTCAGGGTTAGGGTTAGTGAATTCCCACTCTCTTGATGCTTCCCAATGTACATATCAATGCTTTCATAGATAAAATTACAATTACAACACAGAACTAGAAGATAGACCAACACTTTCACTTAACCTCTCTGAAAACAATATATATTATAACATTATATTATATATCAACAGTATTATAGGCTTAATACCACAGCGGAGTGCATACTCAGCCCACGCACCCTTGGGAGTGTACATCAATGGCCCCTGCCCTGTAGTACACTCAGCCCAGGGGAGGCTGCTGGAGGCATAAATCGGAGGACAGGCTCACTGTAATGCATGGAATGGAATAAAAAAATAAATTAAAAAAAACCATATGTGTTTCATGTATTACAATGAGGCCATCCTCCGATTACTACCTCCACCAGCCTCCCCTTAGTCGGCCCCAGTACCCTTGCTAGTGCACCCCACTGCCCCCCTTCTCTGTAGTATGCAACCTCCTCCATCTAATGTTCTGTTTCCAGAGCCAGCGATGTCACGCTGTGAACAAGAACGAAAAAATCAATACATTATTATCTTGTTTGAAGCCCTGAGCTCAGCCACTACTTACAGCAGGTCTCTAACAGCCTAATCTCACCACCCAGGAGCTAATGCTGTGTAGACTAAAGTAATGTATCTGTCCTGTCCCCCACAACATGGTTTACTGCCGCCATGAGGAGCTAGCTACGCTAGCAGGTAGATGCGTGCGGTGCTGCTTATGGCCACCAGATGGCGCTTGGGAGCAGGGTTGATGCAGCACTGTGGATGTGTGTGGAGCACTCTTTGGAACACTCTCCCAAACTGAAGAATCCAGCACGCTCTCCTCCTCCAAACCCATGTTTTTAAACTTGCTTTTATTTTATTAAATTTTTATTTTTTATTCTAACTATTTTTATTGTTGTTTTTACTGACTGTGCTTTTGTTTTACTTTTTATTGATCAATCTATTCTTGTTCTCTCCATGGAATGTAGTGTCTGTCAGTACTGAGAAAAGCGTAAATACATTACATTATTGTTATTATTATTATTATTATTATTATTATTATTATTATTATTATTATTATTATTATTATTATTATTATTATTATTATTACTATTATTGTGTGGAGCTGGATGGAGACTTGTTGGAGGCCACTTGTGTATTTCTGAGCCGATGGTCCTGGAGAGTTTGGAGATGTTGCAGGCTTTTGTTACAGCCCAAAACTAACACACCTGATGATGAACTAAGCATCTTCTGCAGGTGGTCAGGTGTCTGAGGTGTGTGTTTGGGGTGGGCTAGAACAAAAGCCTGCACATCCAACATCCAACAGTCTCCCAGAGACCAAGGTTGGTAACTCTCATAGCATGTCCATCAGAGTGTATGAACGTGGCTCAATGCTGGCTCACACACACACACACACACACACACA
>NC_139663.1:20680556-20688913 GCF_951799395.1 Argentina silus
TTCTTCTTTCTCCCGCTTCCTTCGTCTCTTCTGGTCTGTTCTCCTCTCCTCCTCCTCTCCTCCTCCTCTCCTCCACGTCCTTGTGAAGCCTCCATCTTCCCTCCATCTTCTTCTTCTCTCCCTTCTCCATCAGGCCGTCATCTGGTGCCTCTGAACACTTCAGAAACACACACACACACACACACACACACACACACACACACACACAGACACACATGCACACATGTGCACACTTGCACATGTGCGCACACACACACACACACACACACACACACACACACACACACACACACACACACACACACACACGCACACATAAACACACACACACACACACACACACACACACACACACACACACACACACACGTACACATGAACACACACACACATACACACACGTACACATAAACACACACACACTCACACACACAGTAGCGCCACGCTGTGCTGCCTGCCCCCAGGGTTTGGGTGTGATGGAGAATGGGAAGAGTGTCATTGCCCTGCTGTTGAACCCACTGCCTGCATGTCTCTCCCCCCCCCTCCCCCCCTCCTCCTCCCCTCCCTCCCTCCCACCCCCCTCCCTCCCTCCCTCCCTCCCCTTCTCCTCCTATCCTACCATGTCGATTCCAGCCGAACATATGGAATCTATCACTTGTCGTAACGCGTCTGTTTCTTCATGTATTCCATCCATATCTTACGTCCCAACACATTTTTCACAACACCTTTCACACACTGAAAATTCTGAACCCCCCCCCCCCCCCAATACAAATGTCTCCGATTTCTATCCCAAAACGCTCCATCGTTGAGTCAAACTCCACATATGTGAGACGTCCTCTGTTGGAACACGTCAGCCATTTTGTCTGCCTGATCAAGTCTCCTCTGATGGAGGTGAGGTGTCAGGGGTGAAGGCCAGGTCACCCTGTCCTGCTGGTCACTGAGAGGAGAGCGCCCCCCTCTGGAGATGGACTGGTCACGACCACTAACACTCAGCTAACCAATGACCTCCCCCCCCCGCCCCCCCCCCCAAGGCCCCCGGCCTCCTCAACCCCCCGGTCCCCGCGGTCCCCCCCCTGATCTCCCATTTGTAAGGATTAGGCCATGAATGGATGGTTAACGGGACTGACCAATACTCCTGGGGGGGGGGGGGGTGTATAGGGGGAGGGGGAGAGGAGAGAGGGAGGGGGGGGGGAGTCGGACAATGAGGCGCTGTAGTTGACCTAGAAGCTAACCCCTGGCTGACCCGTAGAATCAGAACCACTAGAACACACATTCCTGTTCCGAATGGACATTCCGAGGAGGGCGGACCTGTGGCCTTATATGGTGTGTGTGTACGGCTGTGTGGAGTGTTGGATGGCTTCATGCCTGTCAGGCAGCCCTGTGCATTAGTTCTCAACATCAAACAGCTGAACCTCCATTGTCCCTCTGGCCTTCTGTGTGGTGCTTCTCTTTCCTCCTCTCTTTTTCTTCCTCCATCTCTCCCCTCCTCTCTCTCCCCTCCTCCCTCTCTCCCTTCCTCGCCATTCCTCCCTCTCTCTGGCCTTCTGTGTGGCACTGGGAACTGGGAACACACTAGAGGGCCTGGTCTGGTCTATGGGCTGTGTTTCTAGGTTTCTGACGGGAGGGATCTCTCCCCTCATCCCTCTCTCCCCTCCTCTCTCACCCTTCCTCCCTCTCTCTCCCTCCCCTTCTATTGGGTGTGTTTCTATGTTCTATGGGGTATGTTTCTAGGTTTCTGACCGGAGGGATCTGACCGGAGGATGACCCCTGTCCCCGTGCCGACCTGGCGACCCCAGACTCACCCCATCGCCACGGCCGCCGGCTGACCCCAGAGTGGACGGCTGGGTTAGGGTCACGGGGTCGCGGGGGGGGGGGGCGTGGGGGGGGCAAGGGGTGTCTGCTGACACAATGACCACAGGGGCTCCACACGACACAAGGAGGGAGAGAAAGAGAGAGTAAGAGAGAGAAGGGAAGGAGTTGGGTCAGAAGGTTAAAGGTCAGACCAGTGGTCTTCCTTGCTCTGTTCCTTCCCCGGGGCAGTGTGTGTGTGTGTGTTTGTGTCTGTGTGTGTGTTTGTGAGAGTCCGGCTGACCTCCTGTTGGGACATGCATTGACACTAGGCTTGACCTCTGACCCCAAATCTTCCCTTGACCGAGGGCGTCTCATTGGCCACATTGTCCCCATAAGGTGGGTTCATCTCCAGGCTTGGGTCACAGCGACGGGCTCGGAGCAGGGCTTGACCTGGGGGCTGGAGGCCACATCTATCCAGGGGAGGCTGGAGGAGGTAGAAATCGGAGGAGGGCTCATTGTGATGCATGGAATGGAATGAGGAATGGTATAGTAATAGGAATAGTCATTGTGTGTGTGTGTGTGTGTGTGTGTGCGTTACACAAAAGAGTGTGTGTGTACACAAGAGAGTGTGTGTATGTGTGTGTGTGTGTGTGTTACACAAGAGAGCTGTGTGAGTGTCTGTGTGTGTTTGTGTGTGTTTGTGTGTGTGTGTGTGTGTGTGTGTGTGTGTGTGTGAGTGCCTGCGTGTGTGTCTCGCTCTCTATGATTTACTCCAATGCAGGGCTCAACATAATATGATAATATCACCATGGAGAACAGCTTCGTACCAAATCACCATACCATTATAGAGGAAGGCCCAGAGAACACTGCTGCATGCTAAATGCAGGGAGGCTGGGGGGGGGGGGGGGGGTGTAGTTACATCCACAAACAGCAGGGGGCATATCACATGACCCCTACAGTCGTACCATGGGCTTACATAGAGTTCAGTAATATCAATGATAATATGAAACACAGCTACAAGCATAGGTGCGTTATACACACAATACACACACACACACACACACACACACACACACACACACACACACACACACACACACACACACACACACACACACACACAGTAGCTTTATTCCATCCTATTCATTTCCCAGGTTCTATATTTGTTGGAAAGGCCTTGTCACACACCAGAAGGAAAGTGGCATTCAAGGCAACACAAGTACTTTGAACGTATAACATTTTGTCATTGATACTTTGAAAAACATCATCTGTAGCAACAATGTGAACATGCACCCCTCTCAGTCTGTGTGTCTGAGGATCATAACGATATCGTAGATACTCACAGAGTGACGTTTCACAGCTCTCTACTGGGGTACGGAAAAAAGTTTCCAAAGGGGGTTTTCTAATGCGTTGTCACTGGGGTACAATTGTCTTTTAACTATGATGCAGGTGATTGATGGTGATAACTGTTTTGATAATGACACCCCAAACTCATGAAGAAGTTTATTGAAACATAAAAGTAACAACAACAACAACAACAACAACAACAACAGCCAATGTCAAAAGTGGCTTCAGATTTCCGGGATTTTAACGCTTCCGGTGTTAAATGTTACCTCGTGTGAGGTCGGACTGACTGGAACGAACCAAGTGGTCACAGCCAATATGACCCTCCCTCTGTTTCCTGAAGGATGGCACCATCCAGACAAGGGACGCAGTACTGTGGTTTCACCCCTAGGTGTCAGCAGTGACTGTAGGTGAATGGGACTGATCCAAACTCTCTGTATCATACAGTATGACTCACCACGGGAGGCTGGTGGAGGTAGAAATAAAATAACGGGCTCGTTGTAATGCATGGAATATTCCATTCCATCTATTCCATGCATTACAATGAGCCCGTCCTCCGATTTCTACCTCCACCAGCCTCCCCTGTGATTCCCGTCTTCCATAGACCATTCAGTCCATACACCACACACCCTGAATCATCCTCACAGGACTCACATAGAAGTCCACTCTGAATCATCCTCATTCTGAACCACTACCAGAGATGATTCTCCCCCGGACCACCTCTGGAACCATTCATCCTGAGTCTGAGGAACAGTTCTAGGCCCAAACCCAGTCCTCCACTTTGGAAGGCCAGTAGGTCAAATCCCCTCACTATACCACTCTCATGCTCAGTCACTCTACGACCCTAAGTAGCGTCTAGAACAGTTTACATTTCCATTTCTGGCAAAAAAAAAAAGAACCCACTTTTGATGATCATCAAAGCTGTTGTCCATAACAGACTTGGCTTAACAGCAGCCTCCTCTAAAGCCCAGTCCCAGTCCCTGTACCCACCTCTGCACACCCCTGCCATTCTGACTCCGCCAGCCGCCCAATCAGGAAAGGGCAGGGGCTCTGCCTGTGGCAATCGTTGCCTGGGCGACCGGTCGCCGAGCGACCACAGGGCAAACTGCCAGTTATCTAATGAACTGAACGGGGACCTGCCAGCAGAGAGCTGGACTCCTGATTTACTGTCTGTCTGCACAGAAGCTTCTACACAGAAGCTTCATCAGCTAGCATAGAGGTACCCTACATAGAAGCTTCATCAGCTAGCATAGAGTTACGCTACACAGAAGCTACACTAGCTAGCATAGAGGTACTGGGAATGTACACACAAGCTACATACACCGGCTATATGCTACACAGCTGCTACCTTAGCATATATAACAGGTCAAGTTGATGCAAACAGTAGCCCAGCTATTCACGTTGCTCTGACTGAGTCTCAAACTAGCGACCTCTGACTTGCCAACACACATGACCGTCTCCTCAAATACCCAATATAAACCAGTTACGCTATCAAAAAAGCTAGCAATTCAACAGCGCGGGTGGGGGTATTTGAAGTTGAGGAGATTTACCGTCTGAACTCGGTTACACATAGACCTATTCAGGAGCTAGCAGAGAGATTGGGCAGGGGACACTAATATTTGGACACACACACACACACACACACACACACACACACACACACACACACACACACACACACACACACACACACACACACACACACACACTGTTCCCACTTATAGGCCTCCTAAACACAAAACTACAATGTGCAGTGCTGGATGTTGGTTGCCTCAGCCTTTACCATAAAGCACAAGCACACACACACACACACACACAGGGCAGCATGGCAGGGCCATCCAGTAACTGACGTAAAGCCTGAAGGATCAGACATGGCAGCTTTATCTGAATCAATACATCTGATGGATCGACTCACAGGCCATTCAACTAACGAACACCCAACACTGCTGGGGGAGAGAGAGAGAGAGAGGGAGAGAGAGAGAGAGAGAGAGAGAGAGAGAGAGAGAGAGAGAAGAGACCCAGTGAGGGATAGATATATGGAGGGATGAAAACAGAAAAAGAAAAGAGGGAACTATTTTCTTGCCCTATTTGGTGTACCCATAAAACTCTGTGTCCTGTCTGTCTTGAATTTACCACCCACCATTTTACACTGACATGGAAAAGAATTCACAGCGACTGACTCGCGATTTACTTCGCTCTCGTCTCCAAGGAAGAAACGTTCTTTTCACTGACACAGGAGTGAATCCATTGTCTTTTAACCAGCATTTATCATTGTAAGCATACAACATTAGCAACACTTTAGCTTTGGTCCCCTTGCTTGAATGTATATCTGGATCTGAACCATTCAGTGATTCTCTCACTCCCCAGCCGGGTCAAGATGCTGTTCAATTCAACACAGCTTTGAAGCTTTGATCCTTGAATTAGCATTGGTCTAACTTTGTGGCATTCAACTAATGTTTATGTTCTATGTGGCGCTTTCAAAATGGTGGGGGGTGTAAAAGAGGTAGAAAGGATCAGGGGAACCATTTCAGCGAGGGAGGGAAGAGAGAGGGGGTGTTATTATGGGGTGTCAGCGTGTCAAAGCTGCACCTGGGAAGACAACCATCCCTCTGCTCGTAAATCGTTCCTGTGGGAACCCTGGAATGCACCGAGTTCCACCCCTCACTGGCAGAGTCCCTCATTCTGAGACGCATAATTTAGAACCCTGACACCTCGGAGGAGCCAATGGCGAGGCAGTGTGAGAGAGACTGGCCAATAGGGGATAACCTCTGCTCTGGCCCTCGCACAGAGGTGGCCTGTCTGTCAAATGTGGGGTTGGATCCTTATTGGTTGAAAGAGAACATCCTCTCTGGACTCTTGTTAGCGAGGGGGGTTTGTGAGCTTACGCACGCCAAATCGTACGACATTGCAATGAATGTAGAGCGCTTTTAAAGTCGTTAAAAGTGAGGATAGAAAATAGAAGGTGAGTCTAATGAATCTTACATGTATGTACAGTGATGTGTGATGTCCAATTACTATTTTAAACATGGCAGTTGCCATGCCCATAAGGTGCTAATAGTCTGACACTAATGGTCTTGGCATGAGACATGAGAAAAATAGTCTTCAAGTCATTGTGCGTGACTGGTCACATTCCAGCTGACGAAAGGAAGACGGGAAGAAGGGAGGAACAGTAAAGGGCATTAACAAAAGGAGGAGATATCATAGAGGGAAATAAACCACCATCCCCCTCTCATCCCAGGGCGTCGGAGGAGAGCAGACATAATCCCACCTGAGAACTCACTTCTAATTAGAAATGGGAATCATACAATACCTCCCTCCTCCTCATCCCCCCTTTCCTCCCATCCCCCTCTCCTCCTCCTCCCTCCTTCCCCCCACTCCAAATGTCAGAGGGAGGGCGAGGCAGGGGTGGAAGGGGGAGAGGAGGTGGGCGTAAAGATGCCAGATGGATGGGGGCACTAGACACTATTTCATGTTTCACTGTGCTGGGTGCCACGCTGGAGAGAGAGGGAGGAGGGCCCTGGGTGTGTGTGTGTGTGTGTGTGTGTCTGACTCTGAGTGTGTGTGTGTTTGATTCTGAGTGTGTGTGTGTATGTATGTGTGTGTGTGTGTGTGTGTGTGTGTGTGGTGCAGCAGCAGCAGCGGTGTCTGCACCCAGCGTGAGATTAATTCAGCCAAATTAATTGGGCCGAGATTGAAAATGAGAACGCGTCGCAGCTGAGTGCCCCAGCATCCCCAGCTCCCTCCCTCCCTCCCTCCCTCCCTCGCTCTCATCCTCGTTGCCTTCATCTTCACACTTATTTGTTCTGTTATCTATTTATTTAGCTGTGTGTGTGTGTGTGTGTGTGTGTGTGTGTGTGTGTTTGTGTGTCTGTGTGTGCGTATGTGTGTGTGTGTGTGTGTGTGTGTGGCGCATGTGTGTTGCTTTCTCTCATGCACATACATACATAGACAGCGAGAATGAAAACAAACAGACTTCACGCATGCTTATGCCGAGAGGAATGCTCTCTCTCAAACACACACACAGCACAGACACACACACACACACACACACACACACACACACACACACACACACACACATGTGCCTCTGTACTGCAGTGTGCTGGAGCTGAATGAGTTTTTTGTTAATCTCTGGAATGAACCGTGCTGTGAAGGGAGGAGAGGAGAACATACCATCTGGAGAGAGAGAGAGAGGGAAGGGGAGGAGAGAGAGAGAGAGAGAGGGAAGGGAGGGAGAGAGAGAGAGAGAGAGAGAGAGGGAGGGGAGGAGAGAGAGAGAGAAAGAGAGAGGGGAGGGAGAGAGAGAGACAGAGGGAAGGGGAGGAGAGAGAGAAGAGATGTTCTTTTTGCTCTCTAACTAAATGCTTTTCTCCTTTCCTTCTGTTTTCTGTCATCCTGGTGCATAGTGCTCCTTTCCTGCTCACACTCACGTGCACACTCACACTCACACTCACGCTCACGCTCACATTCACACTCACATACACTCATGTGCACACTCACACATTCACGTGCACACTCACACTCACATTCACACTCATGCTCATGTTCACACTCACACACACACACTCATGTGCACACTCACACATTCACGTGCACACTCACATTCACGTGCACACTCACGTGTCATTCCCTGTCGCAGCCTGTCTCTCTGTCTCAGTGCCGTAGCCCACTGACGGGGTTTGAACCTGGGACCTCACGCATGGACACCACAGTCGTAACCCATTATACCTCTCTGAACCACCTGACAGTCCTTAGCCTCTCTGAACCACCTGACAGTCCTCAGCCTCCTGCCAGAGGCGCAGCGACAACTATCAACTACTGGGCAGCGTTATTGACAGTATTATAACACCTTAGTGACAGGATAACAGGATAACTCCTTAGTGGCCGGGCGTGGGGGTAGGAGGATGTTTTAGTGCCGCCAAAGCACTTGAGTGACAGCTGAGGGTTTTACTACTAGTAAAGTACTGAGGATTACTGACAGTAAAGCATGTTGGCAGACACACTCTGTCTGAGTGACTGGACGTGGTTTTACTGTGATGGAGGAAGGCAGTCGGTCAGAGGGGAGGACAGTGTGTGTGTGTGTGTGTGTGTGTGTGTGTGTGTGTGTGTGTGTGTGGTGTGTGTGTGTGTGTAGCATATTACCGTCACCTGACTGTGACAGAGGACAGGGGACAGCATATTACAAGACTCGATGTTAGAGGGTGACAGGACAGTGTGTGTGT
>NC_139663.1:20689113-20694113 GCF_951799395.1 Argentina silus
TCTGCTACGATCTGATGGATGATAAACTCTGCTCTGTATGTTCCGCAGATTAGATTAGAGAAATATAAAACAACACTTGAGGTTTTTATGAGCTTTTTATTAAACAGAGACCCAGTGTTTGGCCTTTTGACTGTGTGGCGCTTGGCTGAAAATACTGTCTATTTCTGAAGGCAAGTATCGCTTTCTCCCCATGTCCTCTCTCTTTCCTTGTCTCCACCCCCTCCCTCTCTCTCTCTCTCTCTCTCTCTCTCTCCCTCTCTCCCCTCTCTCTCTCTCTCTCCCTCTCTCTCTCTCTCTCTCCCTCTCTCTCTCTCTCTCTCGTCTCTCTCTCTCTCTCTCTCCTCTCTCTCTCTCTCTCTCTCTCTCCCTCTCTCCCTCTCCCTCTCTCTCTCTCTCTCTCCCCTCTCTCTCTCTCTCTCTCTCGTCACCCTCTCTCTCTCTCTCTCTCTCCCTCTGACAAACCATCACTCACTTCTCTCTATTTCTCTGTTTATCAAAGGGCATTGCCACTCTTACGATCTGTCTTTCAGGGCACTCATCTTTCATTCTCTCTCTCTCTCTCTCTCTCTCTCTCTCTCTCTCTCTCTCTCTCTCTCTCTCTCTCCCTCTCTCTCTCTCTCTCGCTCCCCCTGGCGGTACACAGAGAAACAAATCAAATGTAGAGTCTGTCAGGGGTGACAGATTGATGCCTCTCTCATCTGTAGGCTGACTGAACATGTGTGTGTGTCTGTGTGGCCTGTGTGTGTGTGTGTGTGTGCGTGAGTGTGTGTGTGTGTGTGTGTGTGTGTGTGTGTGTATCGATAGTATGTCTGTTCAAGACTCTTGCCCCTTGTTTAATGTGACCTCATAGTTTGGCATGTCGCTGCTTTCGCTGCCACAGAAACACAACATTTTCATACCCCCAAAACCAGACAATAACATTCCTTCAATGTTCTAACAACATGTTCTATATGATTGATTCTGATTCTGTAGAGAGAACACTCCAAATTCTCATAATTCCATAACGTTTTATTGGCAGGTGGGCGAACGGAATCGAACGGAATTACCAGAACAGGATAGCAAATTCTCCGGTTTGATTTATGGAAAGAACAATTGCCCATGAAAGCTTAACAAGAGAGGCCAAACGGAGAGATGGATACAGGGAGGGGGGAAGAGTAAGGGACAAGATATGAAAGAGAAAGATGTGTGTTGTTTTGGTTATGACTTTAGCAAAGATGTCATACGTGCTACTCTGTTGGTGGCCACTCATGAAGCTGTGTTGGTCTGAAGTTTCTCACGTGAAGTCTCCATACTGAAGAGTTAAAGTGGGCATTCAGGTGGGCCTTCAGGTGGGCCTTCAGGTGGGTCTTCAGATGGGCCTTCTGGAATGAGTTATTTTAGAAGTTGTTCTTGGTAAGCCATACTCGTAGTTTAAATATAATTTGACCTTTTAATTTGACCTCTGTCTCTGTCTCTCTGCTAGTCTCTCCATCTCTGTCTCTCTATTTCTGTCTCTCTGCTAGTCTCTACATCTCTGTCTCTCTATTTCTGTCTCTCTGCTAGTCTCTACATCTCTCCATCTCTGTCTCTCTGTCTCTCTGCTAGTCTCTCCATCTCTGTCTCTCTGTCTCTCTGCTAGTCTCTACATCTCTGTCTCTCTGTTTCTGTCTCTCTGCTAGTCTCTACATCTCTCCATCTCTGTCTCTCTGTTCGTCTCTCCAGTCTCTCCATCCCTCCATCTCTGCTTGTGGCTCCAGTGGCTCCAGTGGCTCAGCCTGCCTGTCTGTGTGGATGGGAGACGGTGCGACTAGGCTCCATGCCAGGTCGACCCGGAGCCAGCGCTGGAGCCACTGCTCCCCGGAACCTCTTGCTCTTCCATCCCTCCATCCCTCCATCCTGCACTTCAGTAAATGAGCCCACAGCCAGACAAGAGGGCAGAGCAGAGAGGTCCTCATTGATTCTACTGACTCCACTTTGGTAGGACTGGGAGACAGTGGCGGGGTGTGTTTGTGTGCGTGTGTATGTGTTTGTGCTTATCCGTATGTGTGTGTGTGTGTGGTGCGTTGTGTGTCGTGTGAGTGTGTGTTTGCACTTATGCGTGTGTGTGTGATGCTTTGTGGAGTTCTTAAGTATCCTGGAGTCAGTCTGCCTTAGGGGCTGTGGGGGGACAGAGACGGGGGGGGGGGTGTATTTGTAAGGAAATGTATGTGGCTGCCATAATGTTTGGAGGAAGGGTGTTTCTGCACCACCATCATGTCAACAGACGTACAGGAACAGGATCTGGAGAGTGACAAGGCAGCAGGGAGCTACAGGAGTGTTATTGACCTGTCCAGCAACAGCAGCTGTCTGCAACGTTGGAGACACCTATTCTGAGGATCAGGATGCTGGGGGGGGGGCAGATATGGGTGTTGGGGGGCTGAGGGGGGCAGTGTCCTGCATGGGGAAAGCAGAGAGGAGATGGGGCAGGGTAATGGGGCGTGGCATTTGGGGGAGGGGGGGGGGGTCATTAACATACTCTGCCTGAGGGAGAAGGGGGACAGAGAGAGAGAGAAAAGAGAGAGAAAGAGAGACAGAGAAACAAAATAAATAGAGAGAGAGAGAGAGAGAGAAAAGAGAGGAAGAGAGAGAAAGAGAGAGAGAAAATAAGGGAAGAATACAGAGAGGAAGATCAACATAACCTACAGTAAGTCTCCCTTTGTAACTACTCTGGGCAGAGAGGTGAGAATAGACAGAACTCAGGATCAAATGAACTTCTAATCCTGATAACAGCCTCCACCTGGACGGCCTGCAGCCCGCTGCAGCCAGGGGGGACATCCTGTACACAACACAGTTACACAACATACAGGAGAGGAGAGGAGGCGAGGGGGAGGCAGGAGGGGGGAGGAGAGGAACAGAGGCCCACCCCAGAGGATGTCGGAGTGTGCTGGAGGAATGGGAGGCTCACACGCTATGCAGGGGAGGTGAAGGGGAGGAGAGGGGGGAGAGGGGAGGGGAGGGGAGTGGAGGCAGGGGAGGTGAGGGGAGGGGAGGTAGGGGAGGAGAGAGGAGCGGAGGGGAGGGAAGGCCAGGAGAGGAGAGTGGGAGGCAGGGCAGGCTCACACGCTATGAAGGGGAGAGGAGGGGAGGCAGGAGAGGAGAGGAGAGGGGAGGCCAGGAGAGGAGAGTGGGAGGCAGGGGGGAGAAACAACAACATCCTGTGAGTTTTACGACCTGGGAACTGGGAGACCCGTCCACCGCCCCCCGCTGACGCTCTGCAGGTGAGGGAGGAAACACCCCTCCTACGGCCTTGTGTGTGTGTGTGTGTGTGTGTGTGTGTGTGTGAATGTGTGTGTGTGTGTGTGTGTGAATGTGTGTGTGTGTGTGTGTGAATGTGTGTGTGTGTGTGTGTGTGTGTGAATGTGTGTGTGTGTGTGTGTGTGTGAATGTGTGTGTGTGTGTGTGTGTGTGTGTGTGAATGTGTGTGTGTGTGTGTGTGTGTGTGTGTCTGTGTGAATGTGTGCGTGCGTGCGTGTCTGACTGTGTGTGTGTCTGACTGAATGTGTGTGTGTAGACTTATAGTCCAGGAAGCGATCCCACTGACGTCGAGGGGCGACCCCGGCCGTGACCCCTGCATTGACTCTGCCTCCCCTCATCCAATAAAAGCAGGAGGGGTCCTTCAGGAAGGGCACGGGCCAGGGATTTGGCCGTCCACAGATCTGCCTGACTCCCCGAACGCCCATTACCACGGCAGGACCGAGGGAGAGAGACGGAGGGGAGAGGAAACTGGGAATACTTACGGCATTCCTCAGACATTCCGGGAGAGCATCTGGGAACGTCGGGAACGTCTGACCAATAACAACTGAGAAGATTCCCAAAATATGGAGGTTGTAATGGTGGGAATGAGAGGAGAGGAGGAGGAATATGTGTTTGATTGAATACCACAAGGACGAAGGAATATGAGGTCCTATGAGGATGTTCATGCTGTGTTTGAGTTCTATATATTCCATATTAAATCAGGGGAGGCTGGTGGAGGTAGAACACCAGGGGAGGCTGGTGGAGGTAGAACACCAGGGGAGGCTGGTGGAGGTAGAACACCAGGGGAGGCTGGTGGAGGTAGAACACCAGGGGAGGCTGGTGGAGGTAGAACACCAGGGGAGGCTGGTGGAGGTAGAACACCAGGGGAGGCTGGTGGAGGTAGAACACCAGGGGAGGCTGGTGGAGGTAGAACACCAGGGGAGGCTGGTGGAGGTAGAACACCAGGGGAGGCTGGTGGAGGTAGAACACCAGGGGAGGCTGGTGGAGGTAGAACACCAGGGGAGGCTGGTGGAGGTAGAACACCAGGGGAGGCTGGTGGAGGTAGACATCGGGCTAATTGTAATGCTTGTTGTGGAATGAGGAATGGTGTCAATCAAACACACTGTGTTCATTACATTCATTTACATTTACATTTACATTTATGGCGTTTAGCAGACGCCTTTATCCAAAGCGACTTACAACAAATACATTTGACTATGTAAGTGAATCATCTATCCATCAGGCTATTGGCAGTCACAATGCTAGAAGAAAGGAAGATGTTTTTTTTTTTTTTTTTGCGTTCCATTTTTAATGCATTCCATGAGCCCGTCCTCCAATTTCTACCTCCACCAACCTCCATTTAGAGACAATTACACATAACATACAGAAGAAATATATAGGAAATATAATATCCTAAATGCATTTGGACATGTACTGGTGTGTACTCATCAGGCTCACCAGTGTACTCACCAGGCTATCCCGCCCCTTCCTGTCCCGCCCCTTCCTGTCCCGCCCCTTCCTGTCCTGACAGAGCACAGCTTCTGTTTCCTCTCAGACAGGAGAGCTGGTGTTTCCTTTCTCACACACACACACACACACACACACACACACACACACACACACACACATACACACACACACACACACACACACACACACTCACGCACGCACGTACGCACGCACGCATGCACACACATACACATACACATACACATACACACACACACACATACACACACACACACATA
>NC_139663.1:20699113-20701613 GCF_951799395.1 Argentina silus
AGAAACAGAGAGAGAGATAGAGGGAGAGAGAGAGAGAGAGAGAGAGAGAGAGAGAGAGAGAGAGAGATTTTAAGAGTAGTTAAAGTGTCATTGTATGAAGGCTCCATAATTCTGGGTATGTGCTGTCTGACATGCCCGCTGCCCTTCAGAACTATGCCTCGGTTTCCACACAAAGACCTTGTCATAAAGACATTAGCGCTTAGCGAATAGTGATTAGCCAATCAAGGACTTGTGTTGACCTTGCTGTTCAAGTCCAGTGATGCATGCATGTGGCCCCCCTGTGTCTGTGTGTGTGTGTATGTGTGTGTGTGTGTGTGTGTGTGTGTGTGTGTGCATACTGTATGTGCATACATTAATGTGTGTGTGTGTGTGCGTGTGTGTGTGTATGTGTTTGCGTGTGTGTGTGTGCATACTGTATGTGCATACATTAATGTGTATGTGTTTGTGTGTGTGTGTGTGTGTATATGTGAGTCTGTGTGTGTGTGTGTGTGTATATGTGAGTCTGTGTGTGTGTGTGTGTGTGTGTGTGTGTGTGTGTGTGTGTGTGTGTATGTGTGTGTGCATACTGTATGTGCATACATTAATGTGTGTGTGTGTGTGTGTGTATGTGTTTGCGTGTGTGTGTGTGCATACTGTATGTGCATACATTAATGTGTATGTGTTTGTGTGTGTGTGTGTGTGTGTATATGTGAGTCTGTGTGTGTGTGTGTATATGTGAGTCTGTGTGCGTGTGTATGTGTGTGTGTGTGCATACTGTATGTGCATACATTAATGTGTGTGTGTTTGTGTGTGTGTGTGTGTGTGTGTGTGTGTGTATATGTGAGTCTGTGTGTGTGTGTGTGTGTGTGTATATGTGAGTCTGTGTGCGTGCGTGTGGGTGTGTGTGTGTGTATATGTGAGTCTGTGTGTGTGTGTGTGTGTTCATGGCACAGCTAACAAAGCCCCTGGAGCGCTCTACTGGCTCCACTAGCGCCCGCTCTCAGCTAATGGCCTCACGCGCCGCGGCGGCTAGCGTCCCAGCTTCCTTCCTCCCTCCCAGGGCTAAAACCTTAATGGCTAACCGGAGCCGGGAGGCTAGGCTACGCTACGCTACGCTACGCTACGCTAGGCTACGCTAGCTGACCCCCCGCCGCTGCTGAACCCAGACCTGGCTGAGAGCGGGAACGCAAGATGAATAATTAACCATGAGGTCATCGGGCTGGGGCGCCGTGTGTGAGTGTGTGAGTGTGTGTGAGAGAGAGAGATAGTGTGTGTGTGTGTGTGTGTGTGTGTGTGTGTGTGTGTGTGTGTGTGTGTGTGTGTGTGTGTGTGTGTGTGTCTGTGTACTGGAAGACTACACAGTGGTTGGATGGTCAGACTGGGGGGGGGGGGGGTTGGAGCCGGGGGGGGGGGTAGTTTACGACTTTAATTGATCATTTGTGCATGTCCAAAATCATTAGAGAAACAGAATAAAGTGATTCTAAGTGCCAACAATGATGCTCATATGGCTAATTGTGGAGATATAGGCTGAAACTGCCTATCACACAGAATCAATACCCTTGCAACCTAACTCACCCACACATCAGGGGAGGCAGAAGTGTGTGTGTGTGTGCGTGTGCACATGTGTGTGTGTGTGTGTATGTGTTACTCTGTGGACCACATTAACCCCGGTCATTTAGCTTGTGACCAGGAACACAGTGCACCATGGGTAAATAGATGGCATTTGTTGATGCCCCTGCGAGGCTGGCGTTAGCTAACCACCTGGCACCACGGGAGACCATCGCTTATCCTGCTACTGCCGTTGTCGCGGCGATGATGGGACATTAGCCATCCATCCAATAATAGTAATGACACATTAGCTCAGTCATTAGATGTCAATTACATACAACTGGCGCCTCGCTAGCTAGTTAGCGAACTAGCAACTCAGGGCTATTCGCTAGCTGTGGTCCTGTAGATGCTAGCCAGTTGTTTATCTTGTAGCTCAGGAACTTGATACGATGAAACGATCCCTCAAAATCCCTCTTTTTAAACTTGCTCTTAATCTATTAAACTCTATTAACTTGATTTTAAACTATTTTTATTGTTGTTTTTACTGACTGTAAAAAAGTATGTGTTCCCATGCATGGACCAATCAGATTCCTGCTATACACATCAGCCACCAGGGGGGGAGGCCACATACATACAGCAGCCCCAGGGAGGGCAACTACACCTCGGAGATCAAACCTCACAGCACCAAATCCCCAACGCTCTCCTCCTCCCTGTCTACCTAACCTCTAACCTCTAACCTCCATCTCTCCATCCCTCCATCTCTCTCCCTGCCTCCCTACCCTTTACTCTCATTCCTCCATCTCTCTCCCTGCCTCCCTGCCTCCCTACCCTCTACTCTCATCCCTCCATCTCTCTCCCTGCCTCCCTACCCTCTACTCTCATCCCTCCATCTCTCTCCCTGCCTCCCTGCCTCCTACCCTCTACTCTCATCCCTCCATCTCTCTCCCTGCCTCCCTACCCTCTACTCTCATCC
>NC_139663.1:20711613-20716613 GCF_951799395.1 Argentina silus
ACCACATCCATTCAGGTCGCCCTGAGGTGTTAGTGCAGGTGAAGGAGGGGTAAATGTCCCCCTGACCTTTGACACCTATGCTAACTCCACCTGCGATCACCTGAGCTGTTCTAACCTGACCTGACCTCTACTGACCTCTCTCCACTCACCTCTCTCTGGGGTGGTCTTCTTCAAGATGGCTGCCGTTTACCGTTGTAATAATGCGCAATGATGCTCTTTAATAATTTGTTGATAACTGACCTCCACACACACACACACACGCACACGCACACGCACACACACACACACACACACACACACACACACATGCACACACACACACACACACACACACACACACACACACACACACACACACACACACACACACACACACACACACACACACCCACAAACCCTTTGAGACTACTCTCCTCACCACTGACTCCTATATGTGTTATATCAGATGGAGTGACTGGACAGAACGCTGGCCTCCTTACCCCAGAAGCACCATGTCTTAGCTCCCCCTGGTGCTTAAAAATGGAACTACAGCAGCAACCCCCCCCCCCCTCCCCCCACCCCATCTCAGATGACAGTAGGGGTTACCATGGAGATTGTATCATGGAGCATAATGACATCCTGTCCCTGTCAGGCCGTCAACAGTCATGTTTAAATGCGACACCGTGGAGATATCTAGGGGCCTAGGGGCTAGGGTCTGTTATGTTATTATTATTATTATTTTTTAATTTAGGGATAGATCGGCTTAGAAATTAGTAAATAGAATTGAAGTTCTATCTGATAGCATTGCTTGCATAATTACTGGTCCCTTTTTTCTCCTGCCCCCAACCCTCCCCTAATTGGAGGACATGAAATATACATTCATATAATTATAGGTATAATATATAATAAATATATATATAATTTTTTTCTGTTCTGTTCTTGATGTGATCCCGTTGTGCGGTAGAGAGAGAGAGAGAGAGAGGTAACCCTGTGATGAAGTGTCTGTGGTGTAATTCTACCAGTCACAACTGTTCAATAACTCAATTTACTCTGGACAGTTAACAATTAAAACCACTTCTGCAGCCTATCAATAAAAGCCCTTTCACAAGGCTGCCATCGTTATCAAGTGTCTTTACCCCCCCCCACAATGTTTAAGCTTTAATGGAAGTCATCCTCCAACACACACACACACACACACACACACACCACTGACGCACACACACACACACACACCACTGACGCGCACACACACACACACACACACACAAACACACGCACACACACACACACACACACACACACACACACACACACACACACACACACACACACACACACACACACACACACACACACACACACACACACACACACACACACACTCCCTGACTCATTGGCAGTCAGTGCAAGTGCTGAGGAACCTGTCTGCGTCTCAAGAGTGGTGGAGATAACCCCACAAAGCCAAATCTGCAATTACACACTCACCCACTCTCCTGTACCCCCCTCACCACTCACCCACCCTCCTCTACCCCCTCACCACCACCCACCCTCCTGTACCCCCCTCACCACCACCCACTCTCCTGTACCACCCTCACCACTCACCCACTCTCCTGTACCCCCCTCACCCTCCTCTACCCCCCTCACCACTCACCCACCCTCCTCTACCCCCTCACCACCACCCACCCTCCTCTACCCCCCTCACCACCACCCACCCTCCTCTACCCCCTCACCACTCACCCACCCTCCTCTACCCCCTCACCGCCACCCACCCTCCTCTACCCCCTCACCGCCACCCACCCTCCTCTACCCCCTCACCACCACCCACCCTCCTGTACCCCCCTCACCACCACCCACCCTCCTGTACCCCCCTCACCACCACCCACCCTCCTGTACCCCCCTCACCACTCACCCACCCTCCTCTACCCCCTCACCACCAACCACTCTCCACCGACACACACGGCCACATAAATTGAAGAGAAGACGGAAGATGGAGAAGCCAATCTAAGGCTGCAGACGTAATGATGATTGATAATGCCATTAATTAGCTGTTTTTTTTTGTCCCAAAACCTTACTCATCTTTTCCGCAATAATAGATAATTACAATGTATGGATATCCTCAATGACAGATAGGATATAAAACCTACCGGTGTGTGTGTGTGTGCGTGTGCGTGTGCGTGTGCGTGTGTGTGTGCGTGTGTGTGTGCGTGCGTGCGTGCGTGTGCGTGTGTGAGTGCGTGCATGCGCGTGTGCGTGTGCGTGTGCGTGCGTGTGTGTGTGAGGGTGAAGGGTGGTGTGTGTGTGTGTGTGTGCGTGTGCGTGTGTGTGCGTGTGTGTACGTGTGTGTGCGTGTGCGTGTGCGTGCGCGTGCGTGTGCGTGTGCGTGTGCGTGCGTGCGTGTGCGTGTGAGTGTGTGTGTGTGTGTGTGTGTGTGTGTGTGTGTGTGTGTGTGTGTGTGTGTGATATGGTGTAATGAATGTATAAATTCTTCCTATATCAGAGGAGTGTGAGAGGAGAATATACAGTGTCAATTATATCTTATCACACATCTGTGCTCATATAGGGAAATATTCAATATCTATAAGATTGGTTGATTTTCTAACTTCATGAAGCCTTGTTAAATCTTTAATGCGACCTAAGCTACGTTATGCAAAACGCACTATGTAATAGCAAGTTGATATACATTTTATATTGTTATATATAATACCAAGCTGATATAAAAAATGTCCACGTCGAACAACACCATCCCATATATCATTTGACTGTGTAATTGCCAGTAATATAATTATCACATTATGTCAGTGAAATATATCAATCCACACACGCGCACACACACACACACACACACACACACACACACACACACACACACACACACACACACACACACACACACACACACACACATACACACACCACACATACACACCTAAATGAAAGCAACAAAAGTGTCTTTGTGAGAGCTGCTTGTGGAAACAGTTGCTGTACCTTCAGATGTTCCCCTGCCAGCCAGAACGAACCAGGAGTCAATCATGCAGAAGGAGACGATGTCAGACGTCTGATGTGTCTCCTGGTTTCCTGGGGCCTGTTGAGAGGAGAAAGGCAGAGGAGGATACTGCTGCAGTCCCTCATCACACCACAGGATAGCAGTGCAACATTACATATCACAACAGTTCCTCTCCTCTCTGCCTCCCTCCCTCCCTCCCTCCCTCCCTCCTCCCTTCCTCCTCTTTCTTTCCCTCTCTCACCTGTGGATATGCAAATTGAGGTTTAGGCCACACCCCCATCAGAAAGTGGACCTGTCAATCTGCCTACAGGTAATCCAATTAGCCCTCCCCATCCCCCTGTCTGTCACAGGGTCGTCGTGGAGACCATGCTGAACACTGTGCTGCGGCCTATCATCACCAGGATGAGAACAGACAGGGGAGGGGAGGCTGGTGGAGGTAGAAATCAGAGGACGGGCTCATTCCAGGGGAGGCTGGTGGTGTGTATGTGTGTGTGTGTGGGTGTGCTTGCGTGTGTGTGTGTGTGTGTGTGTGTGAGTGTGTGTGTGTGTGTGTGTGTGTGTGTGTGTGTGTGTGATATGGTATAATGAATGTATAAATTCTTCCTATATCAGAGGAGTGTGAGAGGAGAATATACAGTGTCAATTATATCTTATCACACATCTGTGCTCATATAGGGAAATATTAAACATCTATAAGATTGGTTGATTTTCTAACTTCATGAAGCCTTGTTAAATCTTTAATGTGACCTAAGCTACGTTATGAAAACCACACAATGTCTGTGTGTGTGTGTGCGTGTGTGCATGCGTGTGTGTGTGTGTGTGCATGCATGTGTGTGTGTGTGCGTGCGTGCGTGCTTGCGTGTGTGTGTGTGTGTGTGTGTGCGTGTGTGTGTGTGTGTGTGTGTGTGTGTCAGTCATATGCTAGTTGTGTGGTTTGTAGCTGATAGAGGTGGGAGCCCCACTGTGGGAGACAGTAGGCAGTAAATGTATCTAGTGGAACTCCTTACCAAGGTTGGGTCAGAACATCTTTAAGTCAGTCAGCCAGTCAGTCAGTCAGTCAGTCAGTCAGTCAGTCAGCCAGTCAGTCAGCCAGTCAGTCAGTCAGTCAGTCAGCCAGTCAGTCAGTCAGTCAGTCAGCCAGTCAGTCAGTCAGTCAGTCAGTCAGTCAGCCAGTCAGTCAGTCAGTCACCCAGCTAGACAGTCAGTCAGTCAATCAGTCAATCAGTCGGTCAATCAGTCAGTCAAGTCAGTTATAAACTAGCATTGCACTTGGCAATTTAATACACACACTCCTCCCTGTCTTTGTGACAACAACAGCCCGGCTAACACACACACACACACGCACGCACGCGCACACACACACACACACACACACACACACACACACACACACACACACACACACACACACACCAGCACCATCACACAGGATGCCTCTCCCATTAGCTCCTCAACAGCCTCTAAACTTAATTTAGGCTGATTTGTACTGTAGAGCATCGCTCAGCCATTGATTAACATGTCAGTAGAGTGTGTGTGTGTGTGTGTGTGTGTGTGTGTGTGTGTGTGTGTGTGTGCATGTGTGTGTGTGTGTGTGTGTGTATGCGTGCATGTGTGTGAGTGTGTGAGAGTGCGTGTGAGTGCCTGCGTGTGTGTGTGAGTGCGTGTGTGAGTGTGTGTGTGTGTGTGCGAGTGCGCGCATGCATGCGTGTGTGTGTGTGTGTGTCGGGCAGAGGGCTGTTGCTCAGTGATAACGTCGCCACCTCTTCTGAAAGACCTTCTACAAAATGTCATGCAACCTCCTTTTAGGGTGTGAAATATCTCCCATGGCAACTGTCACCACGGACCCTGTGCTGTGCCAACAGATTGCATTAGACTGCGTTTGCTCACACTTTCTCTGGAGTGTGCACTTGTGTACTTCTCAAATGGATCTGCAACCATAAGATAGGTCTAAACACGGGCTCTCACACTAATCCATCCCTGTCTAAATGTAATGTACAGTACCAGTCAAAAGTTTGGA
>NC_139663.1:20726613-20735223 GCF_951799395.1 Argentina silus
GGGGGGGGGGGGGGGGTCCCCTGGAGAGAGAGTGTGCATCGAGGAGGGTGTAAATCTGTCCCGCCGCAAGTCTGGATCGGAGAGTGTGTGTGTGTGTGTGTGTGTGTGTACATGGGTGAGGCGGTAACGTTCCCCCCACCCCTCAACAATGCCCCCTTGGCATTGAGCCAGCATCCTGGGCAGGTGCCGAGAGAACACACACACACGCACACACACACAGACACTCACCCAACACACACACACAATCACACACACACACTCACCCAACACACACACACACACACACACACACACACACTCACCCAACACACACACACACACACACACCCACAAGTAATTTACAGTACACACAATTTCCATTTTCCACCGCTCGGTCTTCCAGCTGCTATTCCGAGCTTCTTAAGCGCTACGCTAACAACCACGCTAGGACACATTCAGTCACAGAGGACTCACAAAGTCAGCGGAGGCCGAAGTGAAAAGGGCGAGACGTTTTAATTACACGACAAGGGATTCATCACGCGAGCCTCCCCCCAAGGCGTCCGCGTTAACTCCTCCTGGGTTTAAAATAGAAGTTCTTTGTTAGTTCTGCGTTGGTAGCGCTGTTAAATGACTCAAGAGGGAAAGAGTGGGTTTTCCACACAGGAACGTAAACAGTAAGGAATCAGCTCCGGACTGAATGAGGGCGCTGTGCCGACGGAGGCCGGCACACTGAGGACAGGGCAGGGAGACACGGGGAAATGACACCACTGGAAAACTGAGGGAGCAATAAGTGGACGGAACACACACACACACACACACACACACACACACACACACACACACACACACACACACGATGTTACACTGTACAGTTACTCACACTGTGCACACACAGTGCACTTGCGATACATAAACACACGTAGAGTAGGTTCCAAGCAAAACCCCTCACACACACACACACACACACACACACACTGTAGTAAAGCGTACAATGTGTGTGTGTGTGGGGGGTAAGTGCTGTGAGCTGTGGCAGCCGTATGGCTGTGTTTGACTTGGCCCAAGGAGTAGCACCCATCTGAGCAGGCTCCAGTGTGTGTGTGTGTGTGTGTGTGTGTGTGTGTGTGTGTGTGTGACCTCCAGACAGGTATGTTATTGCATTCGTCTGCTCTAAGAGGGCCTGTGGTGAGGTGGATGTGACTGGAGGTGAACATATTCTACTGACTGAATAACACTGTGGCTGTGTGTGTGTGTGTGTGGCTGTGTGTGTGTGTGTCCGCGTGCGTACGTGTCCCTTACTGCAGAACACACCAGGACCACAAACCTCCACAAGTTTCTCACCCGGAGTCTGGCCCTCTGTCTTATCATGCCCTCTGGAGCGGGAGTCACATCTAACAGTAGTACTTCTGTCAGGAAGAAGACAGACTCAACCCCAGGGTGCTGTACATTGGCTTGCTTTTTAGGGGTCTATGGTTCGGTGTTAGATCGTATTGTTTGTACTGTATTTATTGTTTATATTGTTTAGTGTTGTTCTTGTTGTGATAAAATGTGTGACATTTGTCTATGTGAAAAGTGCTATACAAATACATTTGACTGGTCGATTAATTGATTGGTTGATTCTCTCACCTGTGACATGGACAGAACGCTTGTCAGTTGCTTACCTAACAGAGACAAACACACACAAACACCCATACACAAACACACACAAACACCCATACACACACACACACACCCACACACCCACACACCCACACCCACACACCCACAGAACAACATCTGAGGCCTGGTGTGTCGCGTGAACAGAACGATGGCGAGGGCTTCAAATAAACGCTCGTAAATGTCGGTGTGCACGTGACCGTAAACTGGCAAGATGTGGCTGTTGGAGGGCCGTAACTCAGCCTGTCCCCGGCCCAGACGGCAGTGTGTGTGTGTGTCTGTGTGTGTGTGTGTGCGTGTGGGTGTGTGCATGTGTGTGTGTGTGTGTGTGTGACAGCACAGATGTTGACCTCACCATCATTGGTGGATAATGAAGCCCAAATCACCAGCTCAGATGGGAGTGGGCCCTGCAGCTGGGGAGAGGATGAATGCTGCCTCTCTCTCTGTCTCTCTCTGTCTCTCTCTGTCTCTCTCTCTCTCTCTGTCTCTCTCTGTCTCTCTCTGTCTCTCTCTCTCTCTCTGTCTCTCTCTCTCTCTCTTTCTCTCTCTCTCTCTCTGTCTCTCTCTCTCTCTCTGTCTCTCTCTCTCTCTCTCTCTCTCTCTTTGTTTTATTTAGTTACGTTGGCAATGTGGTGCTTGCTCAGTATATCATTTTGTGTGTGTGTGCATGCGTGCATTACTTGTGTGTGTGTGTGTGTGTGTGTGTGTGTGTGTGTGCATGCGCTTGTGTGTGTGTGTGTGTGCATTGACTCATGATGTGGACACTAAAACATCTAAGAGGCTCTTTAAAATGTTATAGAGAAGAGCAAGGCTTTAAGTGGTCTTCATCAGCGCTGCTTCCTGGGGTCTGTGGAGGTGGGCTTTTCAACCAGGTGGCTTCAACTGTCTACAGTATGATTCAACAAGAAAACATTGATGAGATGGGTTGCAATGTAAAACAGATGTTGACATTGAGTAGCCAATGAGAAGTCAGGGATTAGTCAGGGAGTAGCCAGCGACTTGTCCCATCCAGTCCAGTCTAGTCTAGAACATTCAGGTCTAGTCTGGGCTAGTCCCAGTTCCAGTCCATTCTAGTCCACTGTAGTCCAGTCTAGTCTAGTCCAGTGCATTCCAGTCCAGTCCAGTCCAGTCTAGTCTAGTCTAGTCTAGTCCAGTCCATTCTAGTCCAGTCTAGTCCAGTCTGACCCATTCTCAAAAGCAGTGCTGTTCTGAGCCTGGCTGTAGCAGGGGAGCCAGTACATTACCAGAACAAGGCTATTTTAGAGTCACTCAGATATTCACATACAACTGTTAAAAATGCATGAAGGAGAACCAAGCCTCTCTGGGCCTCACGAACGCACAAGCATCCTGTTCCGTTCTCAAATCACTCCTGGCCGTTTCTAATCAAAAGCCTACTGCTACTAAAGACACATTTGATATTCAATAAGACGACATGGCACTTTCAGTTCATAGAGGTGGCCATATACAATGATAAAATGACAAACACACGTAGACTTTTATTAAACGTATGAATATTTAATTTCTCATACATTCTTATCTAGATTAATGTCTGTTCGATCTCGTCCTTCCCCAAACGCTAGCCTATAGAACTGAGAAAATCCCTGACTTGGAAGTTGATTAAATCTAGCTTTAATAAACTCTGTCTGAATAAGCACTATGGAAACCATTGTACACTCAATCTCAACATCGAAGCAAGAATATGGCTATTGTTTACCATCATCATGTCCTGCGTATTATAAAATATAATATTGATTGAGAGGAAAATTAGAGTAAAAATCATAAAAGTATCAACACTTATCCCTCTTATCCCTGCCTGTGTTGTAGGATCAATCTGGGCCTCGGTCCAGTCCAGACTTGTCTGAGGCAGGATTTGTAAACTGCCTTTTGTTCTAGAACTCTCCTTTGGAATGAAATTTAAAATGGATTCCATAGCCCATGATAAGCTCAGGAAGTAACAAACTGAAGGTATATCTTGTCCAGAATTATGATCATTGGTTACATAATAAATTAAAACACAAATTGAGAATTAAATGGCTTTATTTTCACAACGTATATAACCTGTTAAATACTGTAAGAACATACTGAATTGAATTTGGATTGGATGCATTTCTCAAAATTGTCATCTTTGATCAATAAACAATTTACTTTTCCTGAGCCACAATAGTATCATTTAACATTGCATTTCAACAATCAAGATTCAAATAATGTGAATATGGTTCAGTTTCATAATAATACATTTCACAACCCTAATTTATATTAGAATATAATGAATCTGTTCATCTGCATTAGAATATTGTCCTACCTACAATGGTGTGTTTTGTATTTATTCTGCAAAATGTTTATGATGATTAATTGTTAAAATGCTATATAATACTTTGAAGGACCTCTATTTTGCAATGTGTGTTATTTGAATTCGAATCACTAGAAAGGAACAGCAGACTATTCGATTGAAGTCTATGAAATATAAAAATGGTCTAAAAAGGAATAGTAGGCCAAAAGTAAGGTAAAAATGCAAGACAATTATTAAGCATTTTTTGTGTGTGTGTAGTGTCCTCTCGAACAACGTATTAGATTAAACCATTTCTCGGTAAGCCACGACTTCCGACGCTAATTAATGTCAAAACAACAAAAGATTGATCATTTCCAACTCCAGTTTTTACTAACGTAATATTTACCACGATGGTTTAGTACTGTAGGCTACCTACAACATTGGTCACACACAGGTCACAGTTAGAACTCTAAATACACACGGAAAACAAACAACTCAACTTACCAAAACAAAACCACAACTTTTTTAGGGTGAAACGTGACCTCGTCTGGAGCGCGACCTTTCCGCGCACTTGCCGAAATCGAGAGCGAGAGGAGAGTTGCTTCCGCTGCGGTCGGTCTTCAGCCGAGGTAACCGGGAGGTCACGCGCGACCTGTAGCCCGAGAGACGACGACACTTGGGCACGAGCTGCCTGCCGGCTGCCCACCGAACCACGGCAAGAGAGGAGTGTTCCCTCTTCTCCTCCCGGTCTGTCTCTCTTTGTCCTAAACAGCTTACAATGGGTCGCTTTCGCCTTTAGTCCCCCTGCACAGAAACACATAGGCCTACTTTTTAAACTTTTGATTTGTTATGTTATCGATATACTGATAAATATGGACATTTCAATGACGTGTGATGGAATATAGAACTTTGAAATCAAGGCCAAGGAACAGAATGCCTCGCAGACGAATAATTCAAATGACATGTTGGCCTCCAGCCTGCTGAATTTGAGGAGTCTAAATCTTATCTTAATGTCCTAAATGTGTGTTTGACATGGACATGTATGCAACCACAAACTGCCTAAAATAACATAGTTAGCCCATTGGGAGCTGGAATTTATTAAAAGAGGATCAACCGTCATTGACATGCTATTATCAGTTCACCCCGGTGGTGATAAAGCCTGACTAATGTTTAGCCGAACTCGTGTGGCTCATTTTGTTCAAAAGGATATTTGGGCCACATTGTCATTCACAGGAAGTGCTTTTGAAACTCAATTGTGATTTGGTTGAAATTAAGTTATCAATATTAAACATGCACCTGACACGATATAACTCATGCAGGTCTTCAGCCTCGGTAGCATTAGAATTACGGTGCGGAATTATTCTTCACGTTTTACAGACTCATATGATCAAAGTTGATTTAAGATCTATTTTCTAACACGAGTTATGGGGTTGTTGTGCGTTAAGGCCTAAATAATTCAATGACAGCCAAACTGACAATTCAATGATAAAATACAATATGCTACAATCGGCTTATTTTGCCCTATTTTGAATAAGGAATTCAATGAGTATATGGAAATGTTTGAAAATGACCTTACTGTAAATATATCAAAATCAACAAAGACACCCGGCCCATATTGTGTAGAATGTGATATAGATAGCTGCAGTTGTAACAATAATGCGTCAGTTGTTTTCACTTAACTTTGAGGCACCTTCAGTCGGCAATAAAGAAGTTTATTTTCACCAAGCAATTTTCTAATGAACATTCGGAACGATTTATTATACCGACAAACGGCAATTCTTTTCATTAGCAAAGTCATTTTCCCTACGGAATGACTTAACTATGGTATTGTGCTCGACAATAATTACGTTATATTCGTTTAATTACTGTGTTTCAACCATTTACATTCGTCAGTTCTCTAAATAAAAGTACTAAGCTATAGCCTGGAATAAATAAAGGCCAATTTTGGGAAGCAGTGTTAGGATATATGCCTGTGTTTAACATATATTTATTGTAAATATTAAGAATGCAGCCAAATACATTATGACATTGTTATCTGATATTAACGGTCACAAACAAGACGAACAGCCCTGCACCATCTAATTAGAAACGAAATGAAACATTATAATTTCAAAATTAACGCGAGGAGAGAGCACATATTTTAGAAATGAAAAACAATTTCCTCCTCGCATAAACAAGTAGAGTAGGTATTTCTAGTTGTGTATACCGTATTAGTTGGAGGTCACAGTCACCCAGTGTGTTTGGTTATTCCCTTCTACTGTAAAAACATCCCGGGTGATGTAACCGAAGCAGCAGCTAGGTGGCGCTCAAAGTTACTCTCTCAGCATTTCCCTGGCTCTGCCCGCAAACAGCAGCATTTAAAGAAATTGTCATATATCTGAAAACATATTATTAAAATATGTTTAGAAGAATAGTAACCTACTGTGTGTGTGTGTGTGTGTGTGTGCGTGTCTGTGTGTGTGTGTGTGTGTGTGTGTGTGTGTGTGTGTGTGTGTGCGTGTCTGTGTGTGTATGTGTGTATGCCAAAATACTATGCACTATTTGACGGAGATTAGGCTGTAGACAGTCTGATCAGCAAATATACTACAGACGACAATAATACTCTACTTCATTTTTATTATGCACCACATAATCAACAGTCCCGCTTATGGACTGCATCCATTGTGCACAAAAGCTACGAAGCAAATTCAACAGGCCTTTATTTTGGGATATCTACAGGCTTGCTGTTCAATAACCTAAATATGATTTTACAGTTCAGTAAATAGGTCTATAGACGTCATTTGGAATCGTCAGTAATAGGCCCCACATATGTGACTCCTTTGACCACTAACGAGCAGCAATAGACTTCTCCTGTGAAACCTCAAAACTGCTATACGTCACCGTAAAAGCCCGGATCACACCCCGTACAGGACTAATGTAAACCGCACATAAATTAAACCGCGAGGCCTTTCTGCCGTCATAGGGGTTGGCCGGGAGAACGTTCTCGAACCGGGTCTGCTCGCGCATTCTATTCACGAGGCGAGAACACGTTCACGTGCAATTGGCTGAACAAACAGACACTCGAGGCTTTACTGTAATTCACAAAGATCGTTATTTATGACATCGTCAATCAACAGGGGAGAGATTTCCGGACACGTGTCGTACTGTCGTTTGTCGGAAACTATCAATCTCAAATCATGTCGAAGTGATAATTATGGGGTATCAAAAAAATGAAAAAAAGGGAACGTGCTATTCCTGATAAATCGACATACCAGAGTTTCTAAGACCCCGACGAGTTTGAAATATTTATGGCCGTGTAATGAACCCGATGGGTAAAATATGTTTTGGAGGGTGTCATAGTTGGACAGCAACTTTGATAATAATAGCTGTGGTAAAAATAAAAGTTGGATTGTTTTTCAAGGTCTGGAAAACCGACGTTCGCTGATCTTTGAATTAGTGGTGTGTTTTATGGAGGAGAGCCACATACGTTATGTTCATATGTTGGGTCATTATTGGAGCCTAAAATAAAATGCAGGGAAATAATATTCGGCCCACTGAACGGCAGGTGGCGCTAGATTTGGATTTTGGGTTGCTCTGTTGCTCTGTTGCTCCGAGGACCATATGTTTGCAAGACGACGAGACACTATTCAACGGCGACTCCAGTAAAAATCCTCCATTGTCGATTCATTGTTCATTCATTGCCGTCTTTATTGCCAAACGGGGGTGAAGTGAAATGATTATTACCGATAGACAGATCCAACAAAAGTCTGGTATGATTGAGTCGATACAAGCCGACTCTAGTGGACAACAATAATGATTATAATAGCCTATCAAGATGGGGAAAATCAAACAATAACCAGAATTGTATTGGAGTTGCAGTTAGGCCTCTTGACAGCTAAAGGGAAGAGGATAAATGCATTTTTATTTTATCTAAGACATTATTAAATTTGGGATTAAAGTCAACGGTCTCTTGTGTGAGAAAATGCTACTGATGTAACATGGGTGATAGATGAGAAATTAGAGACGTTTATGATAATATAAAAATATCAAATATCAGATTTACAGTTAAAGGAATAACAGATTTTTTCTTCTTCTGATACTTGCAGTATGGGGTTGCTATCAAAAACGGCTTTTTAAGGAAAACGACCCATAATGTCTTTTTAGAAGCACAATAACTTCGAAGTCATAAGTGTCAGAAAACTATTGTCACGGAGGGAAAAATCACCGAGCGAGGCTCATCATTTCAGCCGTCCTCCCCTCTCTATAAAACAGGACAAAAGGCGCCGCCTGACGGGTCTGTTTCCCCGCATATCAAACGCTCTCGGATCAGCCGTCAAACTAAACTCTGTCCTGGAACCCGCAATAGGCTGCCGCGCGGCAGCACGTCATAATACTACAGAGATAGTATCTGTAAACATTAAACATACAGTTATTAGAAATCATTAAACGATTCTAATTCATAATTCTGTTGATTGTGTTAAATTATTTTAATCATGTGTGCAGGCTATTAGTATTATTACTATTACTATTATTATTATTATTATTATTATTATTATTATTATTATTATTATTATTATTATTATTATTATTATACATGTGAAGACACAAGTAATACAATTCAAGGGAAATGTCAGACCATTTCTAGTATTTTCTAATACCAAAGATGGTTTAGCTCAACTCTTGTCTATTGTAGTGGGGTCAGGTGAAGTGCTGACACTCAGTTGGAAAAC
>NC_139663.1:20747923-20755423 GCF_951799395.1 Argentina silus
TTTCTACAAATAGCTAAAGCAAACAGCTCTGAGATAGCATCAGTATTTTGGATCCATTGCTCAGTCGTTATCTGCCTGTTGATTAGCAGAGAAATGAATTATGTCCCACTGCATAAACAAACGTCTCTAAAGATCCTGACTTGTAATTTGTCTCGTGGCTCAGACGTGTTCCCCGGAAAAGAGAGAAAGACAGACAGACAGACAGACACACACACACACACACACACACACACACACACACACACACACACACACACACACACACAAACACAAACACAACACACACACACACACACACACACACACACACACACACACACACACACACACACACACACACACACACACACACAGGGGCTGCTGCAGACAGACTAGTCCAAACAGAGCAGAGGGTCCATGTCGCAGGCTTTCTCTCTTTCTCTGAGTTATAAGAGTGGAGTCCTCCACATGTCCTGTCTGCTAACAGTATAACAGTATGCACTGATGTTCCTATCCCAGGATGGACTCCTTCAGACGCCCAGAAAGGTCAGGAGACCTCCACCCTCCATGGAATGTGGCCCTGCTTCCCTTGCGGCAGTGACTTGCCCAGAACCCAGAGGCCAGACCCTGGGAGGCTGTGAAAGGGGAGAGGAAGGAGAGGAGGGAGAGAGGGGGGGGGGGGGGGGGGGATTCCCTCTGCTTACAGTCACTAGGGGCAGTATGGTGCAGGTTAGGAGTTCATGTAAGCCTGTAGGGAGGCAGAGAGAGAGAGAGGGAAGGGGTGAGAGAGAGAGAGATGGAGGGTGATGACATAGAGAGAGAGAGAGAGAGAGAGAGAGAGAGACTATGTACAGACTCAGTGAGCACAGTCTGGCAGCAGAAACAGGCGGCAGCAGAAACAGGCGGCCTCAGGTAGACCTGACGACTCTGTCCACTCTGCCCCCAGAAACAGGTAGAGACGGATCTACACTTCCTCCTACACTGCAACACATACGCAGAAATAAGAGCAACATCCTTTCCCCAAATGACACAGCACTACAATGACTTTATACAAACAGACAGAGTGAAAATCCAATTCCTATATTGAGAAAAATCACACTGCTTCAAATCGGCAGCAAAATATGGGGCTTGGTGCCCCAACCTTAGGGACAGCCTGTGGAATGACAACCAGGAGCTGAACTAGTAGCCTATTATTTTTTTCACCCCCCCGAGACAACACACATACACACCACCAGGGAGAACAGAGCTCAGAATGAGCCATCCCTGGAGCAGACAGGGGTTAAGTGCCTTGCTCAAGGGCACAATAGCAGTGTAGGCAACTTAGATATGATGCCAGCAACTCTCCAGTTCCCTCCTGGGGTGGGGATCGAGGCAACCTAGAGGTTAGGAGTTGGTATTGTTACCACTGTTAATATGGTTACTGTCATGTTACTGTTTTTGTTCATTCTATATCATGATTATAGAATCATTTATCATAATTTCTGTCATTGTTGATTTATAAGTTCCTCTATTTGTGCTTCGGCAATTTAAGATGTCTTACCATGCCAATAAAGTTTATTGCATTTAGAGAGCTAGAGAGAGAGAGAGAGGGAAAGAGAGAGAGGGAGAGAGGGAGAGAGAGAGAGAAAGACAGGGAGAGAGGGAGAGAGAGAGAGAGAGAGAGAGAGAGAGAGAGAGAGAGAGAGGGGGAGAGGGAGGAAGTGGGAGAGGGAGAGAGTGGGAGAGGGTGAGAGAGAGAGAGAGCGAGAGAGGGCTGGGCTGAGAGAGGGAGAGAGAGAAACCTATTCCAACCTCTAGGGGCAGTATGGTACACGATCAGCAGAATCCCTCAGGAGAGGAGGCAGATTAGAGCTACAACCTCTGAGGTCTGCAGGGAGGGGGGGGGCTGGATGAAGGGGAGGGGCCGGGTGAAGGGGAGGGGCTGGATGAAGGGGAGGGGCTGGACTGAGGTCTGCAGACTGCAGTCGACACATCCCTCAACCCTGCAACCCCCAACCCTCCAACCCTGGCCCGGGGCCCAGGAAGTACACAGACCTGTCAGCCAGCCAGGAGTTATGCTCCCCCACTAACATTAAAAACATGAGGAAGATGGATGCCAAAGGAGGAGAGTAGAGGGGGAATAGACTCCAGATCCCAGACAGGGTTATATTTAGCCACCAGACTAGAAAGGCTGAGTTTCTCAGGTCCCATGTACTGTATTTAGATACAGATTCAGCTCAGGATTGGGTTGGTCTCATAGCTGGGATGGAATAGGTCCATGGAATGGTGTCCAACACATGAGTTCTAATATCATAATATCCTATTCATCAAGTGGGATTCTCTACATCAAGAGAAGCTCATAACCTCATTCACACACTCACATTTGCATTAATGGAATGTTCCATTGGAGATTTATGTCGATTAGGGATTAGCCTGAAACTCATATATTGGAAGCCAGTCAAGAAATGGCTTGCTCTAGTCAACCCTGCTCTCTTAGGGACTTACAGAGAGACCACTGGGCTGTAGGAGAGACTACTGGTCTGTAGGAGAGACTACTGGGGTGTAGGAGAGACTACTGGGCTGTAGGAGAGACTACTGGGGTGTAGGAGAGACTACTGGGCTGTAGGAGAGACTACTGGGGTGTAGGAGAGACTACTGGGGTGTAGGAGAGACTACTGGGCTGTAGGAGAGACTACTGGTCTGTAGGAGAGACTACTGGGCTGTAGGAGAGACTACTGGGCTGTAGGAGAGACTACTGGGCTGTAAGAGAGACTACTGGTCTGTAGGAGAGACTACTCTGCTGTAGTAGAGACTACTGGGCTGTAGGAGAGACTACTGGGTTGTAGGAGAGACTACTGGGCTGTAGGAGAGACTACTGGGTTGTAGGAGAGACTACTGGGTTGTAGGAGAAGGAGGATAAGCACATTATCCAGCCATGGGGTTTTTGACAAGGTCTTCCCTCTGGTGAAATTCAGCTGTCTTCAGGACTTCTGTGGGATTCAATCAGAGAAGGTTTCCACTTCTTCTCAGCCAAGGGTGCTTCTAGACTCCTCCTGCGGGGAGAGAACAGTAACGAGAGAGGACTGAGTAGAGAAACGCATTGACAGACCGACGCTGTTTTGGCTCTGAGGAGGGCGTCACATGCCGGAATGTTGGCCACCTTTGTGCCTCTCTCCAGTAATACACGTTGCGTGATGATCCATGCAGTCATCTGTCTGTTCTCCTTCATGTCCTCGTTTGCGTCTGGCATCGTCTCCGTCTTTCACCGAAGGATCGTCGCAATGTTTCCTTTGTGGTGAGCGCCTCAAACGAATGACAGAAACGTTAGCCGTCATAATTACAGTACGCTGTGGTCACACGTTGTGTGGTTCTGGAAAGACCGAAAGATAGGAGGAAAACCGCATACCGCCATTTTGAAAAGCAGCCATTTTGAAAAGCAGCAGCAGGGGGAGTCGGGAACACGTCCAGTCGACGGACACCTCGAAGAACACACAACGTTTGAGCGACGGAGTCAGGGGCTAAGCTACATCTATAAATAAGCAACTGCATGCCACCTAAGGACAGACGACAGCGTGAGAGATGGATGCTGTCTGTGGCACATAGGCCATAATTCACTTTGCTGCGGCATGCCGTAGCGGTGTGAGGTGCTGTGACTACCGTCCCTGTGGATCAGTAATTTACACCTAGCTGCTAGCTAGCACCGCTACTCCAGCTAGCCGCTAGCCGCTAGCTAGCAATGCTACGTCACCTGCCGGCTAGACAGCAGCGCCACCACATCGCCTCAGAAATGTGCCTGAACTTGAGTTCCACAGTGGCTCCAACTGTAGACTGGCAGTACGTATACACACTGGAACCAACTATAGACTAGCAGTATGTATACACACTGGCTTTAACTGTAGACTAGCAGTATGTATACACACTGGCTCTAACTGTAGACTAGCAGTACGTATACACACTGGCTTTAACTGTAGACTAGCAGTACGTATACACACTGGAACTAAGGTGAAGTTATTTTGAAGGCAGCCATTTTGAAAAGCAGCAGAGGAGTGAGAAGACCTCCAATTGCAATGCTGACCACAACGTCTCGTACAGTAGACTTCACAGAGTACAGACCAGCAGTGTCCACAGTGGAGCTGAGCCTGCAGGCGTTGTTATTGTAACTTCAAGGAACTACGGGAAGTTCTAAAATGGATCTAAGTGTAGGCTAACTTTTGCCACTTGTCGTTATGTGCGGCACACACACCATCATGATGATTAGGGGCCTGGGGTTTTCCTTTTCCTTTCCGTGTTATTGACTAGTATCCATCTGGAGCAAGAGGCTGTATCGCCATCCCTCCATCATTTACTCCATCCCTCCATCATGGACTATCCCTTTAAGATTCTACTGTTTTATCTCCCATACAATTCCACTGAAGCACGTCTCACACTGCGACTGCTGTGTGTGTACACTGTGTGTTTTTTCAGGACGTTCTAACACTATGATGATCTGTCAGCGGTGCCCTTACTCAAGTCAAGCATCTCAACGGTGGTGCTTATGCTACTGCCTAAGACCCCTGGGGGGGTGGGTGGGGGGGGGGGAGGGGGGTGGGGGGAAATGAGCCCTTGAATGGCGTTAGAGTTAGAGTTAGCGTTAGCGTTAGCGTTAGCGTAGCGGGTACAATAAACCGTGGCTAGGCTAATCAACGTGGATTCATTGTGAATGGCTTTTTAATTCTCTGCGGTTTATGGGTGGAGCCATTCCAAGAAGGTCAACGAGCTCTTGTACCCTCTCATTATGCGAGAGACGAAAGACATGCTGACAGAAGGGGGGAGAGACGGAGGGAGGGAGGGAGGGAGGGAGAGAGAGAGAGAAAAAGAGAGAGAGAGAGAGACACCTTGGTTACACACAGATCTGAGTGAGTTGTGCAGAATCAACAGGCTCACCCAGGTAGGGAGGGAGGGAGGGAGGGAGAGAGGGAGGGAGGGAGGGAGGGAGGGAGGGAGGGAGCGAGGAACAAAAGCGTGCTGGAGTTTGTTCGTTTGTTCTGCTGGAGACTGGCTTGGGCAAGCCTGAGGGCCTGAGGTGAAACAGAACAAACTGTTTATAAATCTGAGAGGTGTTCACGCCTATGTGTGTGTGTGTGTGTGTGTGTGTGTGTGTGTGTGTGTGTGTGTGTGTGTGTGTGTGTGTGTGTGTGCGTGTGCGTGTGCGTTTGTGTGCGTGTGCGTTTGTGTGTGTGTGCGTGTGCGTGTGCGTGTGTGTGTTGGGCGGGGGGGGGGGGGGCATTTAAACGTCGAGTTGGTATTGACAGAAGATTTACAGTTTTTCTCGATTGCTTAAACACAAAAACTGCCTCTTATAGCACAAAAACCCATACGTCATTCCCAAAAACACACACACATTTCCCATAACCGTAAACACTATTCACCTGTTTCCACACATGGTTCAATATTCAAAACTCTTTCTACAAAACCTCACACAAAAGTGGCCAAATAAATCATTCATTGCACTATATGTTCATTCAGCAAACACATCCTCTCAATATAATTAACTGTAGTCATCACAACCTACATTCAAAGAGCACACCTTTCTCCAGGTGCAAACACTAAGCCTCAAAATTGTTAACACACCAATCAGAATTGCAGGGTCAATAAATAGAGCTTAGAAGCATGTCCGTGTGCTTTGGAACAATGGATCCTAACAATGCCAAAGTTGCAAGACAACAGAGAGGAAGAGGACGAGGACGAGGACGAGGACGAGGAAGAGGAGGAGTCAGAGGACGAGGACGAGGACGAGGACGAGGACCACAACAACAAAGACAAGTAATCTCAGATGAAATCCGTGCCACCCTAGTTCATCATGTGCTCACACATGGGAGGACTAGGAGAGAAGCTGGACAGCTTGTGCAACCCAACCTAAGCTGTTACACGGTTGCATCCATTGTCCGTACTTTCAGAAGGGAAAACAGGTAATTTGCCTTGTTGTTACTGTGACACATGTAATGTTGTAGTGCACATAGACTGAATCTTCACTTTGTTCACAGTGTAGTTTTTAACACAGTAATGGATGACCGTAGGCCAGTAATGGTCAAATGTCATTTCTGCAGAACTGAGAGGCGGCCATCTATTGGCGGTAGGCGGAGACTTACTGCCCTGGTGAATATGGTGATTGCCAATAATGCTGTTTGATGTTTGATAAGTGGGGAATAAGGGTGTGTGTGTGGTGTGTGTGTGGTGTGTGGTGTGTGTGTGGTGTGTGTGTGGTGTGTGTGTTGGTCATCGTGGTCATTGGTCATCGTGCCATCATACAAGTTCCTGGCCAGAGGTTCCTGGCCACCCTATGTGCAGCCATCAGCAATCGTGGCGTCCTCCACCGCCATGTCAAAGTGGGTCCATACAACACGGCCCAAATCCTTCAATTTCTAGATCAGCCGCACAATAACATTCTTCAACAGGAAAGGGAGCCAGGGCAACCAGAGCAAGCCCAGTATGTTGTCATGTGGGATAACGTGAGTTTCCATCGGGCTGCTCTGGTTGGCGCCTGGTTCAATGACCACCCCAGGTTCACCGTTCTTTTTTTGCCAGCATATTCCCCAACTCCTACGCACAGCAAAACCCCCTGGAAGCAATGGTGGACGCCTGTGGTGATGTGTGTGTGTGTGTGTGTGTGTGTGGAGTCCATCCAGGGTTTTCTAAGGCACACAAGGGCATTTTTCCCACGCTACCTGTCAAGAGCAAACATAATGTGTGACGTTGATGAGATATTATGGCCCAGACCTGACCCAGACCTGAGTCGAGATGATGAGAACGCTGACACTGCTGATTCTGATGCTGATTCTGATGCTGCTGATGCTGAGTAACCTACATTTGCTGCATTGGAAGTAAAGCTTTTGGAAATTAGGTATTTTACTGTGCATGGACTCTTCCTTCCTTGTTTTGTCAGTGTGACATTTTGAAAGTCAGGTTTTTGACCAAAACAGCACATACAGTAATATTCCCATATCCTAATACTAATGTAGGAGGTATTTATTACAGTACTGTTTTGAATTTCTCTCCCCAGGGTGTTCCTGAAAGGGTTATCTGGATAGTCAGTGCTGTGGTTTTACAAAGTTCCAAATTATTTCTCTGAACCTATTCTAAACATTTTGGTAGCAGTGTTTTGAATTAATCCCTCCGGCGTGTAACAAACATCATGTAGTCTGTGTTTTTGACAGCTTGTGTGTGTTGTCTGAGGGCAAAGTTTGAATTGGGACCCAGAAGTTAGGTGTTTGTACACGTTGGGTGTGAGTTTTTAACATTTTGTGTGAAGGTTTGAGAAAATGGCGAGTTGCTCCAGGAATTGTGTCTAAGCAATGTGTTAATTAGTGCCAAGATGACGATAGCCCCTCTAGCTGTGTGTGTGTGTGTGTGTGTGTGTGTGTGTGTGTGTGTGTGTGTGTGAGGGTGGGGGGTCTCAGGGAATTCCACAATACCAAATCCGCTACAGCCGAAGTGGCTTTATATGTTCTCTGATTCCAGAAGAATGTAAACAGAAGTTCAGCTCAATTGAAAGGTCTGGTTCCG
>NC_139663.1:20761714-20764214 GCF_951799395.1 Argentina silus
ACACACACACACACACACACACACACACACACACACTTCCCTACCTCTTCTCCTCTAACCCATCATTCTCTCCACCTTGATTTAGCCCTCTGGCTAATCTCTCCCCTCTTGCCTTTTCCTGCTCTCCTGTCCCTCCTCTCTCTCTCTCTCCCTCTCTCCTCCCTCCCTCCCTCCCCTCCCCTCTCTCTCTCTCTCTCTCTCTCCTCCCTCCCTCCCCTCTCCTCTCTCCCTCTCTCCCTCCTCCCTCCCCTCTCCTCTGTCTCTCTCCCTCCCCTCTCCTCTGTCTCTCTCCCTACCAGAGCATACCAGGTCAGACAACCAGTATAATAGTATATAAGGGTGAGTAAAGCTCAGTGGTGATGATGATGGTGATGATGATGATGATGATGGCGATGATGATGGTGGTGGTGGTGGTGACACAGCCTCTGGTTGCAGCCAGGGCAGTCAGGGGAGGCTGGTGGAGGTAGAAATAGGAGAACAGGGCTCATTGTAATGCATGGAGCGGAGTGAGGAATGGTATCAAAACACATCGTCTACCACCACTGAGCGCAGTGGTGGGTATTATAGCAGAGTAGGCAGCATGTATGACACCTGGCCCTGGCCCTGGCCCTGTGTGGGATCTGTTATCTGTGGTTCTACAGTGACCTGCTGATCTAGTCTAGCCTCAGATCTATATCTATACCCCCCCCCCCCTCCCCCGCCCCTCCCTCTCTTATCAGTGTTACCAGAGAGGCCTGGTATTCAGAAGTCGACCTCTACCCCTCTGCTGCCACAGATAGGGAAGGAGAGGAGCCCTGTGTGTGTGTGTGTGTGTGTGTGTGTGTGTGTGTGTGTGTGTGTGTGTGTGTGTGTGTGTGTGTGTGTGTGTGCACGTGTGTGTGTGTGTGTGTGTGTGTGTATGTATGTGTGTGTGTGACAGCCAGAGGATGCAGGAAAGGGAAAATTAGGTGTAAGTCAGAGTGGGCGGTATCTGCTTTCATCTCACAGGTTATCATGCCGACCTATCAGAGGAGAGGAGGGCGGGAGGGGAAAGAGGGGTGACAGAGAAGAGATGAGAGCTTCAGGCTGGAGGCCACAGGGATGGGGGGAAGAGAACAGGAACAGAAATAAAGAGAGAGAGAGATACGGTCATAGAGAGAGAGAGAGAGAGAGAGAGAGAAAGAGACAGAGACACAAGAAAGAGGGAGAGAGAGGTAGATAAAGAGAGAGATAGAGAGAGGGAGAGGGAGAGGCAGGTAGCTGAAGAGAGAGAGAGAGAGAGAGTGGGAGATAGAGGGAGAGAGAGAAAGGTAGCTAACGAGAGGGAGAGAGAGAGAGAGAGCTGAAGAGATAGAGAGAGGTAGCTGAAGAGAGGGGAAGGGAGAGAGAGACACAAAATGACACAACAGGGAATTTGGAATTGTTCTCTCTTCCCATCTCTCTCCCTCTCTCTCTCTCTCTCTCTCTCTCTCTCTCTCTCTCCTGGAACGTTAGACAGGGGTTACCATGGAAACTGATGCACCAGGGTCCCGACCTCCACGGGCTCTGCCTGTAAATGAGGAGTGTCTGTTACCACGGTAACACTGTAACAGTGTCATCCTCTTCCCCAACCTCCCCGCCAGGCTGGGCCTTTAAAAAGATCTGGCAACCCAAGGCTGTCCAGGACTTGGAAGGAAAGATCTGGCAAGGCAAGGCTGTCCAGGACCCTGACAGATCTGGCAACCCAGTCGTAATAGAACTAAAGATCTGGCAACCCATAGAGATAGTGTCATCGTCCTCTCAGCTGTGCTGGCCCTGAAATACCTGGCAACTCACAGCAGCAGCCTGAACAGACGCTGCCAGAAAGCCCACAGAAGGTGCACACTCCACCTCACAGGGGAGGCTGATGGAGGTCAAAATCGGAGGACGGCCTCCGATTTCTACCTCCACCAGCCTCCCCTGATGCCTACCTCCATAAGAGCTGAGGGTGACAGTGTGTAGTACTGGCAGCCTCCCCGACAGAACCCCCGAGGAGATTGATTCTTCTGCGTGAGTCGATTCCTCACACAGAGGAAATGGAGAGATAATCAACCCCCGAGTTAGGAAGAAGAATGTCCGACTGAAGTCCCGATCAAAGCTCTCCCTCTGTCAATACCTCGATCAATAACGCGAACGCTAACGATAGCTAGGGTCCCAGGATGCACCTGGGTTCGTCCCGTCCTCTCTGTGGCCCTGACCGTATTGGACTGAAGCCATTGAGGGGGAACTCTAACACTGTATCGACTGGTACTGGACACTTTTGGATGGGGTGGATTGTGGTGAAGGAGGATGGCGGCCATTTTGTTTTGGGGATAAAGAGGGGGGGCGGGGGTGGGGGGGGGGTGGGGGGTGGGGGGTTAAGATATGTTGGAGGAAACCGGAGAAATGTAGCAACACGTTAGTGACTCGGTAACAATGGCGTCACACACACACACACACATATCCATGAACGCACACACACACACACACACACACTGTCACACACACACACACACACACACAC
>NC_139663.1:20779214-20784214 GCF_951799395.1 Argentina silus
ACCGACAGACAGAACGACAGACAGACAGAACAACAGACAGACAGACAGAACAACAGACAGACAGACAGACAGACAGACCAACCGACCAACCAACACACAGACAGACAGACAGACAGACTGACCGACAGACAGACAGACAGACACACAGACACACAGACACACAGACACACAGACAGACCGACAGACAGACAGACCGACAGACTGACCGACAGACAGACAGACAGACACACAGACACACAGACACACAGACACACAGACAGACCGACAGACCGACAGCCTGACAGACAGATCAGAGTTCCAGTACTCACAGGCTGGTTGCAGAGTAGACGTTGGAGTCTGGTGAGGTTTCAGCTCTCCATCCCTTCAGAACCAGCGGCTTTTATCCCCTCCACCCAGAGAGGAGCCCGTTGATGCCTAGAACACACCCTCTGTCCCAGCCTTAATCACATCACGCAACGCGTCTGGATCCAAGACATGTTTCCTTTATCTGAATAAAGACATGTTTTTACATTATGGTCATTTGTAAGATATGTACGGAATAATGTGATTTCGGACCCTTAGAGGAGAAGCTATTCCATTTAGGCCACTGAATGCGTCTTCACAGATTATTTTTTTTGGGGCTGGTATTTTTGTCTTATGCCTTGCTCCTGTTCTGTCTGCATGTGCTTGAATGGGGACCGTGTCTTAAAGCATTTTTTAAGGCAATGGTCTTCAAAGGGATAATACGTTTATTCTATATTTGAAGTTGTTCTAAATAGCAGATGTGTGGTCTGCATTAAGTGTCCCGTATTAAACCACCATCACTAACAGACACTTGGCAGCATGAACAGTGAGTAGGCATTATAGACAGACAGACAGACAGACAGACAGGCATGCAGACAGGCAGACAGGCAGGCAGGCAGGCAGACAGACAGACAGACAGACAGACAGACAGACAGACAGACAGACAGGCAGGCAGGCAGACAGACAGGCAGGCAGACTGGCAGGCAGGCAGGCAGGCAGGCAGACTGGCAGGCAGGCACACAGACAGACACACAAACAGACACACAGACACACCGAGAGACAGAGAGACAGACAGACAGACACACAGATATATAAAGAGATCTTTCTCTTTACATTCATGTGTTATAATATCCAAACCTTCAGCCCTTACTGCTCACTGTTCAGGCCTTCAGCCCTTACTGCTTACTGTTCAGGCCTTCAGCCCTTACTGCTCACTGTTCAGGCCTTACTGCTTACTGTTCAGGCCTTCAGCCCTTACTGTTTACTGTTCAGGCCTTCAGGCCTTACTGTTTACTGTTCAGGCCTTCAGGCCTTACTGCTTACTGTTCAGGCCTTCAGCCCTTACTGCTCACTGTTCAGGCCTTCAGCCCTTACTGTTTACTGTTCAGGCCTTCAGGCCTTACTGCTTACTGTTCAGGCCTTCAGCCCTTACTGTTCAGGCCTTCAGCCCTTACTGCTCACTGTTCAGGCCTTCAGGCCTTACTGCTCACTGTTCAGGCCTTCAGGCCTTACTGCTTACTGTGTTACACTACTCCCCAATAAAGAGCCTCTAAAACAAGAGGAAGAGAGAGGAGAGGGAAAGAGAGATTGGAGGAGAGGGAAGGAGAGATTGGAGGAGAGGGAAGGAGAGGGAAGGAGAGATTGGACAGAGGAGAAGGGAGAGATTGATTGACAGGTGTCAGATGAGAGGTGTCAGATGAGAAGAGAAGCTGACCTCTTCCCAAGCCAGCATTTCAGTCCAGTGTCAGCTTTCTCCCTCCTCCATCCCCCCCCTTCCTCTTTCCATCCCTCCATCTTTCCACTCCCTCCATCCATACCTCTCATACCCCTCCAGCCTCCCGCTGGGGCCCTGACAGGCTCTGATGGCTTACAAGCTTCCCGAGGGAGGGGCTCTCCGCCTGGGCGATTGATGCTTAGCATTCCCCTGGTCTCTGGTTCCCTCGTCCCCCCCTGGATCATCCAGCTCCAGATCAGACCAGACCAGGGCAGACAGGCAGCAGACCCAACCCAGGCAGAGTGCACCCCGAGTGGGCATGAGTTGGCCAGGGGATGGGGGTCACCTGGAGCAATGGAGGGACTATATACTGTGGAAGGATGTCGGTGTGAGTGGAGAGGATGTGGATGGATATGGTGGACAGGTGTTGATGGTGGATGACCCTGGCCTGACCGTGACCCCCCTTCCATGTGTGATGTGCCCCCCCCTCCCCCAATCCAGACACAATACCCCAGAATGACAAAGCGAAAACAGAAATTTCAGTACATTTATTAAAATTGAAAAAACCCTATGACACTTGCAATTAGCTAAAATGCAAAAATGTCATCAACAAATCACTCAGTAAGTTGAATTGAGTCCATCATTAATATATCCATTAATGCAAGGATAATAGTTCATGTAATTTTGGAATTAATATTATTTGTTTTTATAGGGTCTCTGATTTGCATAGGAATCAATTACACACTGTGTAGATTAGGATGTCACTACCAACTCAGCAATTTTCATAATTTTCTCTTGATCCTGACAAACTCCCCAGTTCCTGCCAGTGACAAACATCCCCAAAACATGATGCAGCTACCACTATTCTTCACACGAGAGATGGTGCGGAAACTGCATTGCATGTGCTGGATTTCCACCAAACCTAATGCTTTGTAGTAAAATCAAATAAACACATTTCCAGCCACTTTCTTTGCTGTATCACTTGAATTCATTGTTGCAAACACAATTATGGATATGAGATAGATTATTTTCCATTAAGGGATTCTTTTTGGCTACTTGGTTATAGACCAATTTTGTAGAGTGACTGAGATGATGTTGTCCCATCGACTGTGCTTTTTCCTCTCCACCATTCAACTTTGTAGATTTTTTTAGGCCTCAGGCATTCCTAAGCAGTTTGTTCCTCTCCATTTGCTCAGTTTGTAATGACAACCTGATCCACACAGTGTGTAATTGATTCCTATGCAAATCAGAGACCCTATAAAAACAACGATATTAAATCCAAAATTACCAATTAAAATGAACTATTATCCTTGTATTAAGATGGACTCAATTCAATTTACTGAGTGATTTGTTGATGACATTTTTGCATTTTAGCTAATTTTAAGAGTGTCATAACAAAGGGTCTGAATACTTATATACATGAGGTATTTCTGTATTTCAATTTTAATAAATTTACTGAAATTTCTAAAAACCTGTTTTTGCTTTGTCATTCTGGGTTATTGTGTGTGGACTGATGGCAAATTCTTTTAATTTTATCCATGGAGTGTATAACACAACAAAATGTGGAAAAAGTGAAGGGGTCTGAATACTTTCCGAAGGCACTGTATGTTGTGTGTATGTTGTATGTATATTGTATGTATGTTGTATGTGTGTTGTATGTTTTTCTGTCCATCTCTACTGTTTTTATAGGATAGAATAGAATAGAATGGAATAGAATAGAATAGAACAGATTAGAATAGAACATAACAGATTAGAATAGAATAAAATAGAATATAATAGAATAAAAGAGAATAAAATAGAATAGAATAGAATAAAATAAAATAGAATAGAATAGAAAATAATAGTACCAGATCTGTTTGTTTGTTCTAGTGATCATTCATCATTTCCAATGACCAGAAAAAATATATATTTCACCGAACATCAAACAGTGCACACACTGCATTTATACACAAACACACACTACCGCCTCGCCAACAAACACATGATCCGACCACCGAGCATTCACGTGGCGAGTTCAGCGTTCGGACGTCCATCTCCCGTTCCGTTCCGCACGTTGAGAATTAGCGTGTGGACAGTCGGACAGGCGGGGTGGGGAGGACGAGGGGGGGGGGGGGGGGAGAGCTGGAGGGGGGGACGGGACGGGACGTTTGATTGACAGATGGAGCTTGGCTGTTATTCTTGGCGGGGCAGGAACAGGAAGAGGGGTCCGCGAGGGATCGCTCTCCGGCCCGTCACTGGGGATGCCACCAAACGCACCGCCGCTGACAACGCCAACGCCAAAACGGACAAGCGGAAAAAAAGCTGCGTAGACTGACAGCCGACCGGCCCTTACCCTCCACCCCCCGCAGCCTGTAACCCTTCCATCCCTCTCTCTCTCTCTCTATCCCTCCATCCCTCCATCCCTACGTCCTGCTGTGATCGGTGGGTATTCTGGAGGGGTCGGGAGAATGCACTGTATTTGACCTGTCTGCATGTCTCTCCAACGCTACCCCCTCTGTTCTCTCACACACACACACACACACACACACACACACACACACGCACACCCACGCACACTCTTTACCTCTCTCTCTCATACACAAAGACACAAGCACATGTACTGTCTTACTGTTTCTCTCTCAGTCTCACACACAGACACACACACACACACGCACACACACATACACACACACATCTCCTCCCAGGCTGGTGGCGGTGCAGGGCAGGGAGGCGGGGAGGCGGGGTGTCTGGTGTCGAGTGTCGGGTGGGGGGCTATAATTGGAAGGAGCTCATAGTTTATTGATAGCCCTGCTGATGAGACTAGTGACAGCTCCTGCACGGGCTCTCAACACCACAGACACCAGCCTGGCCTTACCCTGCCTGGCCTGTACTGGTCTGCACTGATCTAGACTGGTGTGGACTGGTCTGTACTGGTTTAGACTGGTCTGGACTGGTCTGTACTGATCTAGACTGGTCTGGACTGGTCTGGACTGGTCTGGACTGGTCTGGACTGGCCTAGCTGCCTGTTTATACATGCAACTGCATCTCTCTCTCTCTCTCTCTCTCCCTCTCTCTCTCTCCCTCCCTCTCCTTCTCTCTCTCCCTCTCTCTCTCTCCCTCTCCTTCTCTCTCTCTCTCCCTCTCCTTCTCTCTCTCTCTCTCTCTCTCTCTCCCTCTCTCTCTCTCTCTCTCTCTCTCTCTCTCTCTCCCTCTCCTTCTCTCTCTCTCTCTCTCTCTCTCTCCCTCTCCTTCTCTCTCTCTCTCTCTCTCTCTCCCTCTCCTTCTCTCTCTCTCTCCCTCTCCT
>NC_139663.1:20786714-20811714 GCF_951799395.1 Argentina silus
CCCCCCCCCCACCCACTATCTCTCTCTCAACCCCCTCCAGCTGCCCACCTCTGTCTCGGGACGGTGATGTCATCATAGGCAGGACTGTGAGTCAGAGATGACATCAGGTCATACCAGTCTGGTGAATGTGACAGATCCGTGTCGCTATACAAACGTCTCAAAGTTTCATTATGGTGCTTGTCACCCTCCGAATGACCGGTCACACTGATCACACTGACTGAGGTGAACTGTGGCCATGTCTGTTTGGGACGTTGTCGGGACAGTGCCGTTTTCTTAGCGACAGGTCTTGGACATGAAAACAAAGATATTTATAGACTTCCTGATTGATCATATGACATGCCACATAGTTAAATATATATACACCGCTTTTTGTCATGGCATATCGTCTCGATTAATTGATCTAAGTGAGAGTTTACGTATGTTGAACAGTTGACTGTATGTTAGAAAGAGATATGTAGTTAGTGTAGCCTACTTACTCTATAGGCCTTATCGTTTGAAGATATTCTGTGAAACTTTAGATGGTGTTTGGAGACTACAGTGATGGGCCTCGTGAACCCTACTGTCTCCGGGTGACTGCGTTCTGATGTGTTCTCTGGCCTGTTTCACTCTTGTGCGCTGGAGTCAGGAATGTCCACCAGATAACCTTTTGGTCCGAATTCACCCAAAAATGTGATGCGAAGCAGAAATAGTCTGTTCGCACCACTCAAACCCAGAAAAAGGAACTTAAACGTATAACCACAAATCCATTAATAAAATGTCCTATATTTTACATTTTCTATTGTAATTTCTAGGGTTGAATGATTTACTTACGAACAATAGGCTAACATTATACTAATTTCGTTTTTGCATATGTCAGGCCTTTTGGAGAAGGAAAAGCTACTTTCTATGATTGCATACTATCTTATTATTCGTTTCTCTCTCCACTGTCTAGCACAGAATTGTGTTTGGCCCGATGATAAAACGACTCTGCTCTGCAAATGATCATTTTCCTGCAGCGAAGGCCGCTCGACAGGCTGTAATGCTTCATTCGATTGAGCAGCGCGAGGAACACACGGTGAACTCCCGTTGACCCCGAGGACTGGCACGAATCATCTGCTGCACGGAAATTACACCCAGCCTGGAAGAGTGATGAAACGGTATTATATGCATATTACGGCAATGGTTAGACAAAAAACCTTAAATAGATAAATAAATAGATAAATAAATAAATAATAATAACACCAATAATAATAATACCAATAATAATAATAATAATAATAATAGTAATAATAATAATAATAATAATAATAATAATAATAATAATAATAATAATAATAATAATAGTGGGTAGGCTAATAGAATATTCATGTTACTACAATTAGAAACTGAAAAATATTTGATCATTGAACAATAAAGGCATGGGACGTATTGTGTTGTCAGGTTGGTCTGTAAATCATGTTATTTATCTATTTTCTATAGGCTATAGTATATGATCTTCTTCTTAGAGAGTAAGTTGTTTTGCACAGGCTGTCGAGTTTAAGAAAAAACACGTTATATCATATTATACAACAAAAAGCTGAGAATGGTCATCTCGAAGAGGGCCAAGTATTTGTAACCATAGTCCATGTCTGTAACCTAGTTTGTGGCCTGTATCTATATTTTAAACGGAAGATGTAATGAAAAGATGACCAACAGATTATTCATCCAAGTATATAAAGTCTGAGTTCCTGCCTTTCATTGATTGAAGTCGTGTATTCAATAAACGGGCTATAGGCCTGTTCATATTATATAAGTATATGCTGTGTGTATTTCGATTGAAACTTCCACAAAACTATTCTATCAAATAGTATAAGATTTATCAGAAGCTATCTTGATATATATATCGATTAACAAAAAACGTACATTGAAGACGAATAAATTCCATTAATGATGCGGGTCGTACAAATCAGGTAAGATTCGGTCTTGTGGGAAATACACCGAATAGAGTATTGACAGTTAATAGTTCTATACTGTTTCTGATCATTGTATAGACACTAAAACAAATGTAACATGCATTTAGGCACATTTTGTCACGTTTTGTAGTAACTGTTTTCATTGACTACATAAATCAACACTGCAGGGAAAGTTAATATAACTCAAAATAATCTGTTCAATTTGATTCTGAAATGACTTGCACGTCAGGTCTATTATACAGAAATGGAATAGCTCCGTATGCTTCGGTGTTATTGTTGCTGTGTAATTATACAGTGACATAAAAATATGAACAATTACAATCTAAAAAATAAAATATATAATTGCGAAAATTGCTAAATATTTCGAGCACATTTGGACACAAAAATCATATTGTTTAAAATGACAAATAGGCTACACAGACAATAATGTTTGGGAAAAACGTTGTGCGCGTTTCTTTTTTGTTGTTGTTGTGACATTAGGTTTTAGACCCATTCGGAGGAACAAAACATTTTTTTTTTTCGGATTGAATCTGAATTTTATTCAGAACGTACAGAACGTATCCAAAACAATGCGTCCTCAAAACATTCCCTATAGGCCTACCTTCTTTATCAGATGACATTCGGGCCAAGCAGTGGAAGCAATTCAATACGTAAAGTATGCACCTAACATTTATAATGTGGAAAGAAATCATTTTGGATCTGCATTCAAAGTGTTTTGTTAATTTGTTCCCTATTCTTCTAGTGACATGATAAGAGCAAACTCTGTGACTCGTCATTTGTTTATCAAATGCTTCTCTCTCTCTCTCTCTCTCTTTCTCTCTCTCTCTCTCTCTCTCTCTCTCTCTCTCTCTCTCTCTCTCTCTCTCTCTCTCTGCTGTGTGTGATCTGCGTCTCATTTATGTATGCATGTATTCACTGTGAACTCTGACCCTTTTACAGGCAACACGAGGAATTAACAAACACCGAGTCGTGTACAAACAGGTTCGATGCCCGTTCGTTTGAAAAGCTGCTCCTTTTATCGGCACGGCCCCCCTTCCAAATGAATATTTACAGTACAGAACTCACTAAATGGAATCAAAGGAAAGAGAAAGAGAAGAAGGGACAGAAACAAGCACTGAGATTCTATAGAACCCGAGCAGGACAAAGCGAGCCCCCTCGAGCGCTGCTCCAGGCAGAGAGCGCGCGCTGGAGAGAGGGAGACCTGCGGTTGACCCCGCGAGAGATGGAAGCCCATCCGCGCGGCTCCTGACAGGCTGACCCACGCCTTTCGAGAATTAATTTGGGCCTGAACTCCGGGTGAACCTGGGCCTGGGGAGGGCTGCGGAGAGCTGGGGAGAGCGGGGCCGGCAGGCCGGGGCTGTTTGAGGCAGGACCCTGGGCAAACCTATCCGTCTGTGTAAATATTGAAGCAGTCCGTCAGAGGGTCCGCAGATGAAATGGAACTGTCAAGTCCGCGTAAACTTTGGAGAAGAGGTGAGGCCACTGGAGAGAGCTTTAGGAAGAGAAAAAAACTTTGGCAAACTCGTTTCCTCAACCGTTCAGGAGGACCCCCCAAAGCCCTCTCTACCACACCCTTCACGCCCCCCCCCTGCCAGTCTTGTCACCACCCTCCACTCAACCCCAACTCAGTAACAACGGCCAGCCTCCCCTCACCTGTCGGCATTTGTGAGCGTCGTGTTAGCTCAGGGAGGCTAATTTCGGTCTTCTAATTGGATGGCAAATTTAGACTGGACTATCTGTTGGCCGTCAGAAAGACAGGAGAATCGTGTTTGGAATGGAGGGGAAGAGAGGGTGAGGTGGGGAGGGGTAGGGTAGGGGTGGTGAGGGGAGGGGAGGGGGGTGAGATTCTTTCTGGGTGAACTCATCGGGTAACCCCCTGACTTCTGTTTTTCCTTCCATAACTCATCTCAAGTTCAGGAGGCTGGGTTTCTGAAACCGATTTTTTTTCCCCTCCGCGTTGATGGAGTAGTTGAATTTGGGGAGAGTGCTGTGCGCTCGCCTGACATGGGATGAAAATGAAACGAAGAAGAAGAAAAAAAAGATAAAGCAAATGGTTAATAGTTCAAGAGTTCAGCGTTTCACTTTAAAGTCGTTTCACCTGTACACAGTAGAAGGAGGGTCACCGCTGGGCTTCTGCGTGTATCGTGACGCTCTCACGCACGGCTACGACTTTCATCCGGCACACTGTCATTTGAACAATAGTTTCACAATATTACACAATAAAACACATAATCATAAGATAAATATCAATATGACATGGTAGGTTTTTAAACACCAGTCCACATTCAGATGATATCTTATTCTATAAATGACCCTTTTTTATGACTATCACTTGTCTTGTAAACAGTGTAGGCTACATGCTAAGATAATGCATGCACGTTCTAGTGTTCTTAAACCAAAGACTATAAACTATTTTCAAGATATTAATACAACCAAAAACGTACTCACACTCTTTTTTTTAAATAAATAAATAAAAATAATAATGGCATGCTGTTTTTAATATGGCAAAACCTAAAAAAAAGAAAAAATACATTTTAGAGAGAAATTAGGATAGGCCTATCAATGATGTGGGAAATATTATTGAGGCCTATATGATAGTCTATTCGTTAGGGGGATATACTGCAGTTTACAGTATGTCGATGAGCGAATGACCAATTGTGGGTGATAGTTGTATTGTATCGTATTTGTGACCTCTCGCCAGCCTCTCCCCGGGTATCAGGCCATGGCTTGGCTGCAGGGACGAGCGGCCTGATCAAAGCTCTCAGAGGGGGTACAGGACAAACGTCCCACACAGCAGGGCGGAAATCAACACCAACTGAAGCACAGATGGTCACAAGGGCACGTCCTTGGGATCCACACTATCATGCATGTACGGCATTATCATAACACATTATAATGGAACGTGATATTGCCTAATAATTCAGATTGACTTGTAGGCGACTGTATAGGCCTTGTTTAATGTTATTGATCATATTGAAACTGCATCCTAAATGTCGATGTATAGCCGATAGGTCCAGTTGATATTGAGAAATGTGGTCTAAACTAAATTGACTTGTTTAGGGGTCGCCACAAGCGTTAATGATGATGATGCTGTATCGGCAAAAGGACTACGGGGTTTTTTAGACTTACAACTTGACTTGATGGCTTTTCCAAACGTTATTATGACCGAAGCATTTCTCAAATGCATGGCAATAATTTCATATTTTAAACTCTGAATTTTCATTTCAGAATGAGTGTTTATTATGGATTTATAGGTTATTGTTCATACTCATAAGTTTAATCGTTTGTCGATAGCAGAAGCTGTTTGGTTTGTAAACGGTTTATCGGTTATATACCGGTTTCTATAACGCTGCAGCCTCAGCCCTAACAACGTTGAAAACAGTCAATAACTAAATCCAAGTGAGTTACTTTCACGTCAAAATTAACTGATCCCTCTTTCAATTAATTTTAAAATGCCACACAAGGCAATATACTGTATATATACTGTATGTATATATATATATATAAACACTGCTGTAAACGTAGTTCTTAGATATAAGGGCAAAATAAGTATATTTGTATTGAGTTGGTAGGCCTATAGGTTGAATTCATCATGGAGCAGGCTAATTGCTGAAGTGGAAGCATTGATTTAATGCTGCAGTTCATTGTGTTCTCTGAGTTCACAGGGGACCTGTAGTATTAGTCCATCCAGGCCTACAGAGTAGCCTTGGCAGGGGAGGCTGATGGAGTTGTAATGAGCGCCGTCCTCCGATTTCTACCTCCACCAGTCTCCCCTGCCTAGGCCACTCTGCAGCGTATACACGGATGGACTCCAGCCTCTCACCAAACCGCAGTGGTAGTGCTGACTCCATGACTGAGATTGACGCACAAAGGCTAAAAGGATCCCATTCACTTCCATTCAAGTATAGCCCATGCTAGGCTAACTGCTAATAAGGGTTCATATTGTAGCATGCAAGCTACTAAATATTCTCAGATAACCCCTTTCAATGTCTTAATCAATTGGTAAATCGATCAATTATAGGGTAATCAATCAAACTCTAATACTGCATTTGATTGATGAATTTAAAATATATTTTTAAAACAAATATATTTCATTAATTTTCGTCAGTTGAGTGAAATTAAACTGAGTTGACCTCAGTCCTGTCATGGGTTCTACCTGGTGGTGGTGGTGGTGGTGTGTGTGTGTCTGTGTGTCTGTGTGTGTGTGTCTGTGTGTGTGTGTGTGTGTGTGTGTGTGTGTGTGTGTGTGTGTGTGTGAGTGAGTGTGTGTGTGGGGTCACGGGAGGGCTGAGGTGTCATCGCTGGCCTGGCTGTTGACGGGCCGAGAAGAGGCCGCTCCCTGATGCACATGGACAAACAACTCAGCTCGCTAGAGAATGCATCTCTTTCACCTCTCCAAACAAACCTGGGCTGTGCTGCGGGGAGAATGGGATATCTAGCCTACACTGTGGTGAATCGTTAGTACAGGACTCCTTAGAGGGAGAGAGAGAGGGGGGGGGGGTGAGAGAGACAGAGAGAGAGAACGACCCGAGGAGGGAGGGAGGGAGTGTGTTTACGTGTTTAGATATCCCAGAGGCGTCCAGAGGTAAAAAGGTCAGCGCGAGCCACCCGGAATGCCCCGCAACATTCCACACCCCGCGCGCAGCGTGTAGCGTGCAGGACAACACCGTCGGGCTTGTATGGCAGGTTCCACTGACCGGGGTCAAGCCAGGGGTAGTGGATGCAGAGCTCCTATTGAAATGTATGTAGTCCGTATGGCATTTTAAGGGACAGGCCCACATCAAATTCTATGTAGGCACAATTGTTGACCAACAAGCACTCAAAACGGAGCAAAAGCTATCATATAGACCTTATACTCGCCTTGTAATCTACATGTTTCCTATTTGACTAATGAAAAAGTATAAATCGGAAAAATAATTAATTAATTTAGGTTTAGATTAGATAGAAATTGCCTTATCCTAAAGACAAACAAGACCCCTAACGACAATGAAATCTGTAAAATATCGCTTTTTATTTGAGGTAGATACAGATATGAAAGACAGCATCTTGATTGAGATCATTTCCTAAACATGTAAAACAGACTCAAACTAATAAAACTCAGTCGGTCTGCGCGTAATTAATAAAAAGACACACTCCCATTGTTTTGAAACAGAAATGAAACCTTCGTAAATACAACAAACTCACGTTTGAAAACCCTGTTTTCCCAAAAGACACTATATGTCCAAACTGCTGAGTCAATATTATAAACAATTACAATCGTTCACATGGACATAATTCAACAGTATATTTTCGCGTTCGTTCCCATCTGACAGCTGTTAAAGTTGCAATATACTTTCGTTGGAGTTGTGTGACAGAACTAATGCCCTCGATTCTCTGGCGTTCTGATCATATAAATACTCACTCTATTCGCCATTTATCACGTGGACCACGTCATCGTGCAGAATCGACTTAATCATTCCCTTTGTATATCAAACCTCACATTTAGACAACAACAATAAACGGACGTGTTTATGTTAACAGAGTCATTCTCATTGGGTAACACACGATCCCGTGTACCAGGAGTAATCACGTTGTGGATTTCAATTAAGGGACATACGCGTCTTACACACACACACACACACACACACACACACACACACAACCTTCTGTGTTAAGTAATACCCTGTAACCTTATAGTGCAAAGAGTCAGTATATGCATGAACCCTTTCTACCTTCACACAGTAAAGTTGCATTTATGTACCTGCAATATCTGCAACCTATACAAATGACACAAATAAAAACAATAACAAAACACTTTTATCAAAATCACTAGAAAATAGAAACAATAGACACAAATTCGATAAGACTATAATGTTTTTTTTTGTTTTTTTTTGCCAAAAGGCTCCCTGTAAAATCATTATCTTAAGGCTCGTTTTGATCTTTGTAAACATGCGAAAGTGCATTCCCATCTAGGGTATATGACGATTTAAGACCCAGACAGACAGTGTACGCTAAAAAGAAATGTCTACTTCGGAAAGATTTGTCGCGCACAGCATCCACGGTTGTGCTTTGTCATTCCTTTTCTTTGTCCTCGACGTCCTCGATTACTTCAGTGTAAATTAATAAAATAAACTATCCTCTCTCCAGATATGTTGGTTGCATAAGAGGTGGAATAGTCTATTCATGTGTGGGGGGGAATGTTTTGTTTTGACATATTATCAATTAGATGTTTTCCCATCCGAGTGATAATCCCTATAGAGTTCAGTGCCTGGAGTTGCAGTTTGATTTGGGCCATTAAGTCTCCGAGCTCGGGGACGCGCCCGGGGACGTGGACGCGGAACGGTCCGAGTTATCCTCGAGGTCCTTGGATGAGCCCGTGGCCGAGGTCGGGGCCAGGCCCTCTTTCTCGCGCTTCTTCTGTTTCATCCGGCGGTTCTGGAACCAGATCTTCACCTGGGTTTCGTTGAGCTCGAGGGTGGCGGCGATCTCCACCCGCCGCGCCCGCGTGAGGTACTTGCTGAAGTGGAACTCCTTCTCGAGCTCCGTCAGCTGTTTGGTAGAGAAGTTCGTGCGGATGGTGTTCTGGGGTCCCATTCCATAGTCCGCTACTTTAGCTGCGAGAGAAAGAGGAGAAGCAAAATAAACATCAGAGTGTTGAATAAAGTGTGTGCATAATACCATTTACAGGCATATCAGTATCAGCAATAGGCCTATCCTTTGTCCCATTCCGGCCTATGCTCCTAGTACACTTAAAACGAGTGAGCTTTGATACCAGGGGTTCGTAAATCATTTTAACACTCGTAGGAACGATAAAAACGTTATGGGAAATGACAGAGGGTGAAAATGACACAACAAGGTTATCCATTTCGAACCCCAAGTCCCTAAACTGTTGACTACTGTTTTAGAGGCAAGTTCACAAACTCTACCCGCCTCCTCCAGTTCCCATTACTCAGCACTGAGGAATGAAATAAACCTGCGCCTCGTTGAGGGGAATATAAACGCATATGATATGTGTAATGCCTTATTCCCTGTGGCGCAGTTAGGGACGCAATATTTTATGACTCCACCAACAGTAGTAGCCCCTTGCTGAATGAGTGAGGTTAAAACGTGGTCGCTGTGACTAAATTCAGCCGAGCTTTGACGAGGAAGGAAAGCCTGGGGAATACAATAGAGGCCAACAACAACGAATGCAGTCAACGGAGAGCTGGGACCAGTTAAAGATAACAGAGTCGTGGCACTTCCTAGGGCGAAGTAAAGCACGTCTGCTGGATGCATTAGCGCACGCACACACACACACACGCACACACATACACACACACACACACACACACACACACACACAGGGGCAGACAGCGAGAGAATAACACGATAGGGCATGCCCAGTGTTACCATCCAGAGCTGTGTCTGGTTAGAGATAGCGCACTGGCCCGGGGTCGAACCCAGAAACCCTGCATGTGTTCTGGATCAGAGATAGAGCCAGAGTGGAGAGGCAGCATGGATGGCCTCCCCTGTGCCCTGTACTCCGCACCAGAAACATTTGCATAGAACATCCATTAGGCGAGCGAGTGAGGTTGTATCACAGCTGATACAGCTCACTAGGATAGGCCTATATATAGAAAGAACCACATTTTTACGCACAACTATGTTTAATTATTGTACGCTCTCTGTGGTCTCTCATGGTCTCTTGGCCTGGAATCTCCCATCTCACCTGTCTTAGGGGGGTTCCGTTTGACTTTCATCCAGTCGAAAGTCTTCCCCGGTGGGGTTTGCCGCTCCGACTCCCTCTCCTGCTCCTGGGAGGCCGATATGTCAACATAGGTGCTTTGTAAATAACCCCTCTGGTGGTCCTGGCCCTCGCAGCCGTGGTGCTGGTACTGAGCCGCCGGGAGGGCCCCCTGCGCCCCAGCCAAGGAACTGTACGGCCCGGCCAAGGAGCCGTAGTTGGGGCCTACCGTGGAGGCGGAAAATCCCGTTGATTGATAGTACATCCCGTCCTGGTCGTTGATGAAGTACTGCGGGTGCCCGTAGTCCGGGTTGGCACACGCCTGGGTCCCGTAACTGTTACTAGTCCCTGTGTTGCCGTACGGGTGTCCCATGTTGGTGTGGTGCGTCTGGGGCTGATGGTGATGCGCGTAGCCGCCGCTCTGGTGCTGATGTTGGGCCACCACCGCGGCCGGCGCGCCGCCCCCCACGTAAAGCCGTCCATCACCGTTATAGCTGTCACTTGTCGTGCCGGAGCCCGAGTGGATAGGGGCAGGGAATCCCGGGTCCAAGTGGTGGTACCCGGACTTGGGCGAGTAGGCGTTCGTCCCACGGTTACAAATGGAGTACTCTAAGAAAGAGTTCATTCTGGAATTGTCCATGCGCTGTTTGATGACGGTGAGGGCCAACCGGGCTCGCTGCGGCGTGCGTATACCGGGGGGATTCCTCCAGCCTCTCGGCAGTATGTCATGCGGAAGAGAGCAGAAGAAAAAAACAGAAAGATATCGCTCACCTCGCGGAGCAGTCACTCTGGGGCATCCCTATAACACTTCTCTTACCTCAGCCGCGGGTCACGTGATCCGTCACGGCGCCAATAGTGAGGGGGACCTCCAGAAGTTTGTCAGCGCGCGGTGACCATCCATCACTCCCGTGACATTTGCATGACAAAGCCACTTCAATCAAACTCGCCCATCAATCTGATAACAGCACGTATATGTCACAGCGCTCTGACAAAAAAAAACCTCTCTCTCTCTCTCTCTCTCTCTCTCCCACCGGCAAAAGAGAATGAAATAAAGGAAGAGTTTGATTGGAAATTCTCGACAATGGTATAGGCTAAGGTCTGGGGTCCCCCCATTCGTTTCTCCCCTCTTTCTGGGCTTCCCTGAACTCCCTTTGAGAAATTAAACTATAGTTGGCTATCAGAGGCAATGTTGAGGGGCAGAGAGCACTTTTCTGATTGCTAGTTTTGCTTACAAACTACATCCATCAAACACACTGTACTCCACGGCTGCCTCCATTGAAAACAGAAGTCCACCATTGTATATTGCGTAATGTCATTAGATCTATTTCGCCCATGCGTAAAGATATAGGCTCGCCGCAGAAGAACCTAATATCTGTTTTTGAGGTTGAAAATCTGTTTAACACTCGGATTGGAAGTGACGCAATCGTTTTCAGATCGGTCCCGGGTCTGCATTGGGACGATCTAATTGAATCATGGAGCTGATCTGTTACATAAACGAGGTTAGGCCGACAGCAAGCCTTCTGGTAACCCCGGGCCTGCAGAAGAAAGGACAGGGTATATCTCACTGTTGATAGCAGAAGGATACAGTCCTTTGTGTGTGTACAGTTTCATAAAAAGTGTTGAGTGAAACTTTATATTCTATATTCTGATCATCTAGCCTACAGGACTTGTCCATAGATATAAAGCAGGCAATAGTAATATATCAAATTATATTGTTATCTAGGCGTACTGTATATTTATTTAGAAGATGTTGAAAATATTGTCGTCAACAACAACAACAACTAGACCCATCGAAACTATAATGATTGAGTTGTCTAGACAACTCGGACAACAACTGTAGGTGGACAACGTGAAAGAGAGGAAACGGACAAGGCTAATTATTAATGTCGGTGACAAAAGATAAGCAAGTCTCCCTCTTCATGTACCAGCCCACGCTCAAAGAAGAACGACAGAAGAATCTCGAAGATATTTGCTCCTTGTTACACGGGGGACAAGAGTGGATAACAATATGACGCCCACAGTCATTTGTAACGTGTCAGTATCGGCCCGCGGATGTTTACCGTTGGGCTCGAGAGAGGGGTGGCTGCGCGGCCAAACGTTCAGACCAACTAGTTTGTTGTTTGTTGTTTACTCTGGTGGTGGTGGTGATATATCTTCCATCTTAAGAGCACTCGAACCTTTTAGCTACCACCCCTCAAATTTACTTATCGGCTGAAGAGATCCGATCTCGCGTGTCATTCGATATGGTGCTTCACTGCAAACAGAGTTGTTGTTTGGTTATTGCTGCATTTTGGGTATCTAGGTAAATGTCCAATTCACTATTCAGAGAATGAGAAAAAGACGAGTGACTATTTGGTTAACCTAAGAATGTTTCTTTAAAACAACAACAACAATGGTTTAAAATAGGCCTGGTATTTCTCAAGGATAAATGCGTCTCCCCCACCAACCCCTCAACACACACACACACACACACACACACACACACACACACACACACACACACACACCATCCCCTCCCTCCCTCACCACGCTGCTCTTGATGACTGACCCATATCATCAGCAGAGAAGTGTTATAACGCCTTAATAACAACACAAGCATCAGTTTCTCCTCTTGATTCGATGTCTTAAGCAGATTGACACTTTTAGCGGTACCTAACACTGTCCTTCGCATGATATATGTTTATATATTGATGATGATATAAGTGTATTTATTTAGTATAGTCTTTGGTCATTTCAAAGGCAGTCAAGTTTGGAGGCTTCTAAATGGACACTCAATAGGCTACGTGTAGGCCTATTCGGTTTGATGACGGTCATAACACTGTCTGCCTATTCGTCTATGTATCGAGATATATGTATTTTAATACTATCACCAGAACTATAAACTCAGATAATGATTATTAACAGTATCTTAGAGACATATTAGTCCATAATGTATTTATTAAAAAGATCACTTCTTAACATTGCTATCGGGCTGCCATATAATGTTATTCTAAACTGGATAGAACAAGGTAACGTTAAAAAATAGTAGACTAAAATAAAATCCAGACGAAAACAGTATTTTCCCTTTGACATATTTACAACTTTGAATAAATTGATACTCATGAAACGACGTAGAGAAACCAATAGCCTAGAAAAAAATAATGCAATATTTTAGAAAAACCTGTATAAAGGCTATAGGATACTTTCACATAAGGAAAAAATAGGCCTAATCGCATAAATAGGCCTAATCGCATAAATAGGCCTATAGGCCTGTTGTTGTTCTGTGCTCATTGAACGGAATGAACGCGTTGGGCTGTGTTGGTCAGAGTTACAGCGCCGCGGCCTCTGCGAACTCCTTCGATCGCTTAGCTATCGAATTTGCTTGTTGGCCATTTAACCATTGCCCCGATTTGCCTAAACTTAAAGTTATTCGTTTATTTAAGAGAGCTACACTGAGGGCCGTGTTTAACAAGTTGTTTAGCCTACCAAGGCATTATCACATTAAATGCTCGCTTTCCTGATTTTTTAAAATTTATTTTTTTAAATGCAGGTAACATTGCTGTTCTAAACAAATTGTTAGTCAAAATCACTAGTAGCTGCAAGTTAACAGAGAGCCATGAATGGGGAATCTTAATCCATCTAAGGACGAATTCAAATGCTAATTGGACCACGGATTAGAATGGAACCCTCTGATCCTCGCGCCCCTCTTAACACCTCGCCGCGTGTAATCCGTTGAGGACATTCTCCTAACAAAGTGATCGCCCACAGCAAACAAATGGTCAACCACACCACCCGTTCCCACCTAGTGGCAGGTGGAGGTAATAGCTCAAAGGTCTCGAACTTTTCCATGCGACGATTTTCGCAACAACAACGATTTTGAAAAACCGGGGGAAAAAAGCATAAAATAAAAGTAATAACTTCTGATTCTGAATGAAACACCCTCATATAAACACCTCGGTCTCAAGAAGTCTCCATTAGTTACAGGGAAGGAAAACAAATTCGCGTAAAGAGAAAGGACGGTTTGAATTTGCCGCTTTCGTTTGGACAGAAGGCTAGCACATTAGCAGCTACCATGACGACCACTGAAGGGCGGTGGATTCAGAGTAAGTGGAAAGGTAGGCCTATCGACCATCCATCACCCTTCATATTGCTGTCGTCTCCTAAGGTATTTCCATTGGGCTGTATAGCATGTCTGCCAGTTTATAATGTAGCCATAAACCAATCAATCATAATCATAGACTTTTTCAATCATTCATAATCCTATAAAAAGTAATTTCATTAGAGGCTGATCTGTAACCAAACTCTTGAACCAGTACTTAACTAAAAAATAGGTTTCAAGTATTCTTATATATATATTCTTATAAGTACCAGTCCACCATGGATGTTATGGAAGTATGTTATGGACAAACTTCTATTTACTTCTTGCAATAGTGATTTGAAACGCCACATTTATTTTATAACAATTTAAGGTAGACTGATTAGAAATATACTTGAAAAGATTTTTTGAGTGAAGTACTCCTTTAACCAATCTAGAAACTTCCAAACCTGTTTTATGGTTAACATTCAAAACCGCCCTGCACAGCTCCAGGCTTGACCCTTAGATAAGAAACCCTAAAGGTCAGAGAGGAGTGATTGGGATAGAAGCAGGAATGCCTTTTATAAGTGTTCTATTGGAGTTGAAGCAGCTTGCAGTTTCTACTGTGAATGAAACCACCAGACCACAGTTGTTTCAGACCGCGGTTCGGCCTGGATTAAATTAGACACGCATATTCTCCTAATGGTGGGTGGATGTATGGTTGGTGATGGCTTGTAGGGCAACATCACAGTAATATCGGGATCACGCAAATGGTGGCTGAAATCATAATCACAACACTACACTCTCCAGCCTCATCTTGATCAAAGCAGTAGACTGATGAACAGACTTTGATGAGTCTCAGTGGTAGCATTCTCCTTCTCTCTTCCTCTCCCCTTGTCCTCCTCCTCTTCTACTCTCCATTTCTTCCTCTTCCTCCTTCTCTTCCTCTCCCCTGTCCACTTCCTTCTCCCCCTCCTCCTCCTCCTCCTCCTCCTCCTCTCCCCCTGTATTCCTCCTCCTCCTCCTCCTCCTCCTCCTCCTCCTCCTCCTCCTCTCCCCTCCCTTCCTCCTCCTCCTCCTCTTCTCCCATTATTTGTGTTTCCATATTTCCATATTGTTTCCCTCCACCCTTACCCCCCTATGACCACCTATGGGTGCCTCACCACGGCACCACTCTGGCCTGTGGTGGCACTGACCAAGAGCTTTATACAAATGAAAAGGGAATGCAAAGGCTGCTAAACGATTAGCATCGGCCCAGGCTGTTGTTTTAGTTCCAGCTGGCTGAGTGTGATGGTGATGTCATGGTGGCGGTGGCGGTGGCGGTGGCTATGATGATGATGATGTCGCCTGGACCCTCATCAGACGCTGTTGCTGTCAGACACGCCCAGCTGACTCTAGAGTGCCATGGCCAGATAAGAACGCCTGGATTTACATGCAAAGCTGGTGGAGGCTGGTGGAGGTGGAAATAGGGTTAGGGTCAGGGCTAGGGTTAGCCCATCCTCCGATTTCTACCTCCACCAGCCTCCCCTGATGCAAAGCTCTGTGCTCAGTCAATCAGTCAGGCTAAGCATGTTTCATTTCCTTCTCTCACTGTGACTGCCTTATAACTGATCATAGTAGCAATAGTAATAGTAGTGACTATAGTAGTAATGGGGTGGGTAGAGTTTGGGGTAATTATAGTAAGTGGGGTGGTAAGTATACTATGAATTCACATTTGTCCAAGCTTCCTTTGTTACACTGGGATCCATTGTGTTGGCGCTGACACTGGCCAGAAGAGGTACTGCAATAACAGCAACAGGACCTCATGCTTAATTCGTGTGAATTCATAGAAAAAGCAGGACACCAAATTCTTCTGGAATCTTATAGTAGACCTGTTGGTTACCTGTAGTGGCATGGTGTGTTTGAGCTCCAGGTGAAGTTGCTTACCCTTCCCAAATTCTTACCTAAACCATGTTTAAAAACCATGCATCAACTTCACCCTGTTCTGTGTGGCTTGACACCATGATGTCACCTAAATAATTGATTTACTGTGGTAATTACTTCCGTTTTTCTACTCAACACATCACAAATGAGAGAATCCTACCTCCATACCCAGACAGAGCCTTTTACATGGACTTAGACATCCCTCTTGAAAGTACTCTAAAAGACATTAAAACAACATATAGTTATTCAGCAATCAACTATTTCTTTCATTAATTCAAGCAATCGACGACTGCGGCTTACATTAACTCAAATCTAGCAAACGAGTCGGCGGAGCGTAGAAAACATGTATTTCCTAAAGAGAGAACGTGTTGTTGTGTTGGCAGGTAGTTCATCATTCCATAATGGTGCCTGTCAGGCTGCATGTCGATACTTCAGTGAAAGGTATTCTTCAGGAGTGATTAGTCAACCGCTGTCCACATGCATACAACACTATTGTCTATGCTTCCTCTCAATGCTGTCTCAAGACATACAGTGTTGTTGTCCATCCAACCTCTCAATACTGTCCCCAAACATACAGTGTTATTGTCTATGCTTCCTGTCAATGCTGTCCCCAACCATACAGTGTTATTGTCTATGCTTCCTGTCAATGCTGTCCCCAACCATACAGTGTTATTGTCTATGCTACCTCTCAATGCTGTCGTAGAGCTCTCTACTCTGTGGTATCACTACTGACAAGGCTGTTTCAGTCTCTCAGTAAGTAACTGAACTCCCCTTCACCCCAAATAGGAAATGCTTTGTATGTATCCGTTGAGGATCATCCTATACCCAGGGCTCTCTTATAGAAGAGATTAATATCTCAATGGGACATAACTAGATAAAGGATAAAAAAAAAAGATATGTACATATATAAATATGTATATATACTCACAGAGCACTTTATTAGGAACACTATACCAATACTGGGTCAGGCCTCCCTTTGCTCTCAAAACAGCCTCAGTTCTTTGTGGCATTGATTCCACAAGATGTTGGAAACATTCCTTTGAGATTCTGGTCCATGATAACATGATTGCATCACACAGATTTTTCAGGTGCATTTTCAAGCTCTGAATTTCCCATTCTACCACATCCCAAAGGTGTTCTATTGGATTCAGATCCGGTGACTGGGAAGGCCACTGAAGAACACTGAACTCATTGTCATGTTCATGAAATCAGTTTGAGACGACTTTTGCTTTGTGACATGGTGCATTATCATGCTGGAAGTAGCCATTAGAAGATGGGTAAATTGTGGCCATGAAGAGTTGCACATGGTCAGCAGCAATACTCAGATAGGCTGTGATGATTGATTGGTATTAACAGGCCCAAAGTGTGCCAAGAAAACATTCCGCACACCATCACACCACCTCCATCATGAGAAGGTGTACAGGTGTTCCTAATAAAGTCTTCGGTGAGTGTATATGTGATCAAGTAATATTACAGTACTTGAACAGACAACACTGCCCTTGAAGAATGAGCTGCTGGCTCAAGCGTTCGTGGTAGTCTATATTTAGCCACTGATCTGAACATGTCTGTTTGTAGATTCAAACCTCATTCTCAACCTCAATCTTCAAAATAAAACAGTTGGGTTTGATCACGACCCCGCCATAACCCTTGAGTCTGTGGTTCCCTACACCCGGCTTAGCCATATGTCCCAAAGTGACTTGTGAGACACTTTCAAAGAGTCTGTCAGGCTTCGGCTAAGTGTTTGTGTCGCTTCCCTGTCAGACAGTGGACAACCAACATCCCAACACTTCGACCCGGGCGGTTCTGATAAACCGCTGCCCCCGACCACATGGCCCGTTCTGCTGAAGTGTGCGAATTGTCGCCGGGCCCAGCCTCTAAGCGCTCTTGTCATCGGATCCTTCGGATCTCTTCCCTACCGCCGTACCCGGGACCGTCTGAGCGCGCTCTGAAGCTTTTAGGTAGTCACATGACCCCGCCGAGGCCATTACCACATTCCTGGAACCGGCCCTCGTCTTTTCCCGAAAAGTGCGGAATGCGATAGGCTAGGAGTGCGTGGAACGTGATAGGCTGTAGGAGAGAGAGATTCCCCTGCCGACTGCTGAGTAGGCACAGATATTACATTAACGAGGAACCACTCCAGACCAGCTACAGGAAACAAACAAGACTGGGGAGAGACACACCAGAGAGGGCTGTGAGGTGAGGTCTCATGTGTCTCAACGTGTGGTTCTTTGTTTGAACGCTCTGTAGCTTTTGTGTGGAATTATGGATTCGGGTTTTTCACTGGTCACGTATGCCCTGGCTAGGAAAATCTCTGGGCCAAGTTTTTTTTTTCTGTTGAGGTCACATGGAAAGGAAACACTCCTGGCCCTAAAAATAATCACATACCAAGTAGTATATGGACATTTCTTGTACATCATAGGAGTTTAGGGCAAAGAGAACGTTACGTAGTTTCCTGTTCCTCGGATATGGACACCCATGTTATGTTGGATGAGGTCATTTCCTGTGCGGCCCAGGTTGCCAAAGAGGTGCTGATGGAGATGACTATTCTGGCTCACCAGTAGCGCACACACACACACACACACACACACACACACACACACACACACACACACACACACACACACCAGTAGCACAGTTCTAGACCACAGGATGTCACACACACACACACACACACACACACACACACACACACACGCACACCAGTAGCATTATTTTATGCCCATACTCTAGAACACAGGACGTGCCTCCCAGAAGGACAGCAGCAGCAGTCATTGGCTGAGACAAGGTGTTGGCAGCCATTTTGGATGACATCAGACAAGACAACGTGTGGGCAGCCATATTGGTCCGAACCACTCACTGCCACATTAGCTTTGTCTTATCTGGGGGGAACCATCCCTGATAAGACTGAAAAGTTCTCTGGCTGTCAACCACCATTATCATCTCACATTGGCAACTGCACGTGCACGTGCACGGCCCGGAGTGTGTTTGTTCACTCCAGTGGAGGCTGGTGGAGGTAGAAATCGGAGGACGGGCTCATTGCAGTGCATGGAATTGAATGAGGAATGATATCAAACATGCGTTACACTGAGCGCGTCATGCGATTTCTACCTCCACCAGCCTCCCCTGGTGCTGTACTGGAAACTAATTTCGACAGTAACATTCCCTTTTGGAACCCAGATCATATCAAAGTTCCCCCTACACCATGTAATTATATGTTATTTTAATTAGTTGGGTAAAAATTGTATAATTACATTATTGTTATTACATTACTGTTATTACAGTGTAATTACACATGGACAGTAAGCAACATGGAATAGAGTTGATTAGATAAGTGAAATAAGTTACGGTAGCTCATTAGATGGTACTTATCCGCATACATGGTTTTATTATGAGTGATTACATCTTTACTGCAAAATGCTTTACTGTGCATGAGTGGAAGTAAGGTGTTTGTGTATCAGGGGAGGCAGCTGGAGGTAGAAATCGGACATCACCATTTCACCTCACTGAATATACCACCTCTGCCCCCTGGTCTGAACCTCCCTCCTTTCTGGTCACGTGATCTCTCTCTGAGCCAATCGCACACGTTACGGCCAACGCACATAACCCCATTCAAACGCGATTGGCTCAATCAAACCCTTTACCAGCGTCCTACTCCTCCCATCTGTAAACATACCTGTGTAAACATCGTATCGGAAAAACCAGCGGGACGAGGGAAAAAAATACATTTCTCTCCGGGCTCCGAACCTCTCCGCCCAACCGGCCTCCCTGCCCGCACACCTTCCAAGACAAACATGTCGCCAGAACTTCCCCAGCGATGGCCGCCGGTCGTCTCGTTCGCTGGGAGACGTAAACAAACGTCCCTGATTGTGGCGGCGATGGTGATTGTGAGAGGGGAGGACCCGGCTGATAAAACAACGCCCCGGACTCGGCGTTGGCGCGGGGCCAAGGAAAGCAGAGTACAGTTAGATAAGCAGGAGACACACCTCAGAGTGGCGGAGGCCCGCAGTACGTAAGCCCTATCAGCGGTGCGGAGCTTCCTCTCCCTGTTGTGTTGACGTTGGGCACGGCTTCTGTTCTGTTGCCTAAACAACCAGCCGCCTCGCCACATCACGTTAGGCTGCACCTTCGGTACGTCGTGTGTGTGTGTGTGTGTGTTGCTGTTGTCTCAGGTGGGGGAGGAGGAGAAGGAGGAGGAGGAGCAGGTGGTCGTGGTGGTGGTGGTGGTGGAGGAGGAGGAGGAGGAGAGGACTTGTCTTGTCCGGACTCTCTGGTGTTTTGGAATGAGAAGGTGAACAGACATGTTCATTACTATGGCTACTCCAGGGGAGGCTGGTGGAGGTGGAAATCGGAGGACGGGCTCATTGTGATGCATGGAATGGAATGAGGAATGGTGGCAAACATGCGTCTCATTCAACACGTCACATTCATCCCATTCCATGCATTACAATGAGCCCGTCCTCCGATTTCTACCTCCAGCAGCCTCCCCTGATGGCTATGCCCTTCAGGAAGCTATGAGAGCTACTATTATCCAGCTGGAGGCCACGCATGAGGTTGAACTGTAATAGAAACGTATTGAGTAGAACAGGTGTGTGTGTCTGTCATGTAGAATAAGGGAGACATTTCTATCTGTAATGCAGTGATCGTTTTACCTTCCTGAACACACCCTGGACCGGAGCCAACGTGACCCTGTTACTTCAGTGGCCTCGACGATGTAGCTTTTGAATTGATGGAGGGATCTGTTTTCACCTTTGGCTTCATCTAATATGAACACCATCCTAAACCATGTCAACCCCTATTCCCTTTGACCCTCTCTTCATTCCTATTTACGCCATGCACACACACACACGCACACACACGCGCGCACGCCCACAGACTTACACACACACACACACACACACATACACATACACACACACACACAACCTACACTGGCAAACTAAAATGAGCCCATTCATTCCATGGTGGTGGTTATTTGAATGTTGAATTGATTCCCACATGTCAGTAGTGGGTCCGGGGGCCTTGTGACTGCCCTGTCATTGGCCAGGCAGATAGGGACCTCAGGGTAGTATCGATCAGGTGCCTGTGTCTCTCATACAGGGAGGAAGTAGAGGCTGACTGCTGATAGGCACATAATGAAGGTCTGCACACACACACACACACACACACACACACACACACATAAATTGCATGGAAGCACGGATGTACACACAGACACATAGATGCACACACATGCATATGGATGCATGCATGTATACATGTGTACACACACACACACACACACACACACACACACACACAGACACACACAAGCACACACACATACACACACACACACACACACAAGCACACACACACACACACAAAGCCTTGGCTGAACCGTGTTTGTTCACCGTAGCCCTCCCCTGGAGATCGTTGACTCCAAAGGTCCGTGACCCGGTTCTGTCCCCCAGTTTCCTCTCCTTAAACTGGATCCTTGTCACACTGGGGAGCCATTATGGCTCTGCCGGGGCCCTGCTGTGTCCACACCAGCAGCAGAATGCATGGGGGTCAGTGCAGAGACCAGGAGTTGTGATGTATAACGATAGCAATCAAAAACACAAGAACAAATCGCATGCTTTGAGTGTGTAATTTAGTTTGGTGTATGTTGTTATGCTTAATTGAACCTTCTGTAGAATCAGCACCTCTGTTGCACAGCACTCTCACTGACACTCACCATGTTTCATCAATATTTCATAATGAATGTGTGTGTGTGTGTGTACGTATTTAATAAAGGAAACCCCCAGCTATGTTCTGTAAGTGCTATGTTGAAAGGGAACCCACCAGACAGAGTTATGTAATGAAAACATAGTGGTAGTGCTTTATAAGATAAAGGCTAGCCCTTGTGATTATGGAGAGGTGGCAGACAGGAGGGGGGGGGGGGGCAGACAAGCAGGAGAGGGCTTATTGGTACAGTCATCTGTGATGTGTAGTTCAGATAGATGGATATGGCTGAGGTAGAGAGGAGATCCATTTAGACCAGTACTGGATTAATGTCATCAGAGATGTGTATTTAAATAGGTTACTTGCACAGTTGCAATGTCTAAGCCTGTTATCAGTGCATCAGTTATGATGAGGATTATTATCATAATACAAATGTTATGATAAAACAAATACGTAATAATAATAATAATAATAATAATAATAATAATAATAATAATAATAATAATAGAATTATCAATTTCATTTTTTGAATGTATTGATAGAATTACATATCAAACTTTCTTTTGGAAGGAACAATGAAATAAGGCACCAAACCGTCTTAATAATATAATCTGACTATTATTCTGAATAAATATTCCCAGGCCCTATATAATTTGTAAATGTGAAACACACCACAAATGGATTAGAATAATTCCCTTCTTCCCCCCTCTATAACCGTTCGTAAACCGTTATCATTGTAGATGTAGCAAGTAGCATCCTTGTGCAATGGCCACATTGACCAAGCAATCTATAATGGCTGCCATGTTATTGTTCATATCGTCCATTGTGTGTCTCAGCGCCATTTTGCATCAGCACAGCGAGCACAGCTGAGCGCCGCTAGCTCAGCCACCCCTCCTGCTAACCTATTAGCTTAGCTAGCTCGGCTAGACTACAATGCGCCACTTTTCCATCGGCCTAGACACAAACAATAACCTGGGCCTCTCGCATTGTGCTCTGAATCAGTTCTTGATAATAGACTAGTGGTTTATCTGGGTTATTTTAGAGTCGAACCCAAACACATTCGTCTTATAATAATATAGGCCGTAGGCACAGCGTTGTGTTCATATTTTTCATAAAGAGAATGCACATGAAGATTGGAATTGTCCCGATGTTCAGTTGTCCCAACAAATGGAAGCTTATTGGAGGATTATAACATAAGAAACCAATTGCATAACAGGCTACCTGAATGTAGACACTAGTGTTGTATTCATCTGTGTCCCAAAAGACAAAACTAATAGCATTTTAAAACCTTTGGATGACAGTAAACACTGTGGGGAGGAATCCCATAAAAATTACACAATAATAATAATTATTATTATTATCATTATTATTATAATATTGTATTATACATTATCATATAATAATCATTATAATAATCATAACCATAATTTGCAGGATTGTAACTTATAGGCTATTCGTTTTGCAATAGCATTAGCCAGCTGTCATTCTCTAAAGCAAAACATCCCAAGCAAATATTCTCTTGCAATATAATATATTTCTTGCTCTCTTAAATATTTGATTATATTACCCGCTGTAATAAATAACATATCATAATCAATTGGATTCATTTCACCTCGTCCTCGTTAGATAATCAAAAACACTTAGGCCACCTTATAAATGTTTGTTTTTATTTCAACTATGAAAATAATGTACAATAAATAATTTGAAATTTACTATTAAAGAATCTCAATAAATAAACTAGTTCTAAAACTCATCAACAGGAACAACGCCCGTCTCGAGAGAATTTCTAAAAGCAGTCCAGTTATCCATTATATCCGATACATTTCCTGAGAATTCATCGATTGAGCTGCACTGAAATATTTAGAAATATTAAGGAGTCCGTAAATTAGAGATGCTACAGCAAATTAAATCCAGAAAACAAAAAGGTAGTAAATACCTGAAATTTGGACAAGGGGGAGTCCGTATGTGATTTCGATAGAGTAAACCCAAAATGATATTGCCAGAAATGATATCGCTCCGTTACCGTCTTAGCCTCTGAACTATGTTAATCTTCAAAATAAACCCACAATGAAGGAAATTATTTTCTCATAAATGTTTCAGGAATGTTGCCGAGAAGCATTCATATAACACTGTACCACGGTGACTCATCTCCTCAATTCGATTGTTCATAAACGTTCTTGTTGTTCTTGTTGTCCTCGACATTATTTTGTAGTTAGAACTGTAAATGTTGTAAATCTATGGTACAAAGTGTACTCGTGAATAGGTCAAAGTCTTCCTCGGAGAAATCTACCGGGCTGTCCAACGAGCTCTGCAAGCTGGGCGATAAAGCGTCCGAAATCTGGAGGCAGGAGTCAGCAGTAAAGAAATTCAAATCGGGCAGAGAGGAGGAGACGTCCTGCTGCTCCGAGAACGAATGGTCCGGGCCAGATGCGCGTCCCTCTCCCATTGTCGCGGGGTTATCTGCAGTGGGCGTAGGGAACGGGGGGGACCGCACTGTTGTGTCAGAGACGGATGCGCCCTCCCGGCCGCTCAGCTGCCCGTCCTCGGGCGTGGGTTGGTTATTGTCACTGCTGCCGTTCGTGTAGGAGGCGGCCGAATTGCAGGTCTCCCCCTCGGACGCAGAAGCAGCCGAGCCGGAGGCTTCCAGGGGCTGGCTCGAGTAAGGCGAGGAGGCATCGGCCCCTTCCAGGGGCTCGAACCCGCCTGGGTCGCCCTCTTGGCCTTCCCTGTGGGGCGTCGTTTGCCGCTTGTGCTTCATCCTCCGGTTCTGGAACCATACTTTGACCTGCCTCTCGGTTAGATCCAAAAGCGCGGCGATCTCCACCCGCCGGGGCCGGCAGAGGTACTTGTTGAAGTGGAACTCCTTCTCCAGCTCCAGGAGCTGTGTGTTGGTGTAGGCAGTCCTCAGCCTCCTGGATCCGCTGCCGCTGTCCAGCCCGCCGTGAGCCTCTGTAAAAGCCAGGACATGGAACATAAATAAGTCCAAAGTATCACGTTAATGGTGTTGAGCTGACACATTTGGCACGCCAGTGAAAACCCCATAAAAATGAACAAGGGCGTTTCAAAATCCCAATAATAGCCTCTTGTACGCTAATGTCAATGGCTGCAGTAGCCCTCTATGCTTCTCTGATGTCAGTGGATCAGGTTGAGCACAGTACACGCGTTATTCCTCCAAGACCCATATTTTGTTTTGTCCCACTGCCTCCACGTTATATAGTGACATCCAACATGGCGACCATACAGCAGCAGCCCCGAGACGTGGTTATGAATATATATCATTAAGACAGCGCTGACACTGACTGCGATTAAATCGTTATTCTAGGGCCAAGATTTGCAATCTGTATATTTTGTGAAATGCAACTTTATCTTCACAGATACCCACACATCCACATTGTTTTACGCACAGAATATGATGGCCACCGATGCATTACAAAGACTTTGAAGTGTAGCAATGCTTTTTATCTTTATCAATATGTATCTTGCAGAAATCAACGCGCATAACGCATGCACTTTGAGTGTTACAGTGAAATGCAATCGAAGGATCTGAGATATGTTGGTGATGGCATGGTTATGTGTGTAAATAGCGCATACAAAGCAGGACTGCAGCAATAACGCAGTCCTTAAGAGTGACTCCCATACTCACCACACTAACACTGCACAATGTCACACAGACCAGAGAAATAAATGCAT
>NC_139663.1:20816714-20871714 GCF_951799395.1 Argentina silus
TTTTCCACCCCATTGCAGCGTCCCATGGGTTAGTTAAGTTGTAGTTGTCATTTCGTTTTTTTTTTGTTCCAAACCTGCTACAGATGAGTTAACTTGGGTGCTTCCTGGATTCTACCCTGAGAAGGATGGTGCGCAGACAGATCCGTGTACGTCGGGTGGGGGTCACACGGTCCGTGGTGCTGGGCGGCGGAGGACATCTGCGGCGCACCGTTATAGTCCATGTTTCCCGCCTGGTGGTGCGGCAGGTGATTGAGCCCGTACATGGATGGCCCGGATGTGGGCATGGGCTCCACGTAGTTCCCTCCCACGTACACGGGGCTTCCCTGCATGTTGGGAGTCCCATAGTTGCCGCTGTTACCCTGTAGGCCGTGGGGGTCGTACTCTGGCGCCGTGTTGGCATACTTCTGTTGGGACGGGCAGCTTTTCATGGGGTTTTGGTAGGCGGAGGACATGGCGTACGCGTTCTGGTGGGATTTGTTAAAAGATGGCGGGGAGGGGGCGTCGTAGCTGCCCATCGAATGCATTGAGTTCATGAAACCGGCCGAGGACTGCATGGGGAGGGGCGGGCTTCCGGTTGGGGAGGGGCCTCCTGAGGACGAGCCCAAGCCTTTACACTTCTGATCTTTCTTGTACTTCATACGCCGGTTCTGGAACCAAATCTTGATCTGGCGCTCGCTGAGGTTGAGCAAGTTGGCCATCTCCACGCGCCGGGGCCTGCACAGGTAACGGTTGAAATGGAACTCCTTCTCGAGCTCCACCAGCTGCGCGCTCGTGTACGCGGTGCGCGCTCTCTTGGACGCCGCGGACCCCGGGGGGCTTTTCTCGCCGCCGCTGCTCTCCGCTGGGGTGGGAATGAAATAAAACATAATTACTACACGCGGAAATTGAATGCATCGTTTCCTAATAAAGCAGCGGCCAGGCAACGAAACTTATCCCCCTGATATTAGTTGTCAACACTTCATAACTTTGGCATTTATTAAGAGATTGGGGCCCCTACATTGACCGGCTGTACGTAAATTGCATCATAGACAAAGCCTACAGCCAGAACCGTAGCCTGAGCTTGAATGAACATGCACACACACACTGCTTTCACTTATTGTTTTGGATGGTGTCACACACCTCTGATGTTCAATTAATGTAAATGAATTGTTGTGTGTGTGTGTGTGTGTGTGTGTGTGTGTTTGTGTGTCTGTTTGGTGTGTGTGTGTCTGTTTGGTGTGTGTGTGTCTGTTGTGTGTGTCTGTTTGTTCGAGCGCGCGCGCGCGCGCGTCTGTGCACGCGTCTTTATCATATGTGTGTCAGTGTCTGTCAATATATTTGCTAATAATAATCTTTGACAGCCTGCAGTTTAAGTGAAGCATTGCTCTTATCTGCAAACAAACAACGGCATTGGCATTCAGACCGTATCATCTTGGACGATGAAAAGAGATGAAGAGATATACTCAATGCCAACAACAAATCACCGCCATTTTATAATGCAATTGTTTCAAATGCTCATCAATAAAGAGAGGAACGGCTGCATCTGTTTCCCTGTGTCAAACGAATAGAGAGGTCTTTTAGCCAGAAAACATGAATATATAGCCTATGAATCCATCATTTTAGAACGTTATCCACTGATAATAACTTTATGAAACACTGTGGGACATGAGGTTAAAAGAGGGGAGGGGAGGGGAGGGGAGGGGGCACACACCGTTAGCTGAACTGGCGCTCGGAGAGCCGTTTTTTTGCTTAGTGGCCTGCCTCGACTCTTTCATCCATGGGAAGATCTGCTTAGTGAGGGTGGGGTTGGGGGCCAGAGAGGACGACTTGGGGGTTGACTTGGCCGCCCCTCCGCTGCCACCGGGCTGCTGCGCGGTGCCACTGCTGCTGGTCGCGTTGGCGGCCGGGTTGAGTGGGGGGGACACCTGGGGGGGAGGGTGGTGTTCAGGTGGCAGGCTGGGGCGCATACAGCTGCCATTCAGCTCTTTCGTCTTGGCGTGCTGTTGCGGAGGAGCGCTGTTGCCCCCGAGGGACTGCAGGGAGCAGGCGGACCTCTGGTAGTCGCCTTCGAGGTGCGCCGAGGACTGGAAGGCCGGTTGTGGTGGTGGAGCATCATAGCCGAAGCCGTTGGCCCCTTGGTACGACGAGTAACCTCCGAAAAGCGTCGAGTTGTCGTAGTAGGTCGTTTTCTGCATTTCCAAAAATGGCGTTACCGGCTACCAGGGTCCTTACGACCTTCTGGAAGAACATTGGCACCAGATGTCACGTGACGGTCTCTTTCCAACGGCCTCGTGGAAGCTGACCTGAAAGGTTAGAAGAAGCACAGAATGAGAGAGGCGCGAGATAAATCCATCTTCTCGCGCTGAAAGGCGCCATGACATGAATAGCGCGTTCCCACACCGCGGCCTGCAGATGCCGTGTCAGACTACGGTGCAAGGGGCCTGTCGCCCCCCCCCCCCCTCTACCACACACACACTCTACCACACACACACACACACACACACACACACTAGCCTCATAAACACCACCTGGGAGAGAGAAGACGATTTATTTTCTGACGATTTATTTTCTGATTTGTGGTGATTGTCGCTTGGGTAGAAATAGGCTACAGCACAAATACTGCCTTTTTTCACGGTTTTGTGATCAGAATGGGCGATAGATTGGAATAATGGCGAATATCCTTTGTTCTTTTTACGATGATGAAACGTCTTCGTTGTCATTCACTTTTTCATAATTAGACTCGTTTTAATTGAGATAGAGGCACACCTTCGTTTTCAGATGCTGAGTGTAAGGTTGTTTGTAATAAATAACTACCCTAACATGGCTTGTGAAATTATAATAGTGCATAACGGAATAATTAAAATATAAATCTGACTGCATATGGTGCATTCTTATGCGAACAACAACCAATATGATATTGTTCTCTGGACTCAAGTTTGTCTTCACTACATGTCTAAATTTGATACAAAACAAATACCGCCAAAAAACTGTGATGCTTTGTTGAAAAATTGTCTTGAAAACACACATTTGTAAAACAGTTATCTATGAATCGGTCTGTGTTCCATGTATCTGTTCAGGGAAACCATAGCATATGTCACCCTCAATCCCATTTCCTGCTAGCTTCTCTCCGGTTACACATACATGTATTTGGGCAACATTAAAAACCAGAAAAACCGGCGCTGTGACTTCCAATTGTAGCCTACTTTGTAGCAGGTCTCCGTGGAAGGGGAATGAGATAGGGACCCCGGACGTTTCAGGGGAGTATGATTCATTAGGGTCGCGAGGCCACAGAGGACTATGGCCCCCTAAAAAAAGCCTCGAGACCTTGCTATCAGTGCTAACTGCTGGGGTGGCCAGGAGGCCAGAGCGCGAGGGCATTGCCAAGCACCTGGGATTCATTCGAAAGCGAGATCAACCGTTGGAAAAATCGGTTTAAAGTTACAACGGAGGCTAGAAGGAATATAATTCCAAAGTCGTGTTTTTTTGTAGCAATTTTTTTTTAAGAAAATCCAAGAAGCAGGTTCACTTACGTATAAGTCAAAACAAAAACACAGACGCATGTTTGTGGTTGCCTTTTGGTATTATCAGGTAAATCCCCATAGAAAATAAACACATTCTGGGACTTAAAATGTATACGTTTGTTCTATTAAAAGGATATTTACTACGGTCAAATTTAAATTATGATGAAATGCTGATTATAATTTGTCCAATAGCACACAATTAGGCCTACATAAATGTACGCATAATTAACGAACATTTACATATTATATTCACTACAAAGACCTAAAGAAACAATAAGAATATGTCGTTCCACATTCTTCAGAAACACGGATGTAAATGATTTTTAAGAATGTCATAGGCCGGCGAAATGCAAAGCCGAATATCGAAAATCCATAGAAATAAGCAATATCGTATATGCTATTTTCGTGAAGAGACAATACATCTAGGCTAGTGTTGTGTTTCTATCCTATACATGTCCTGTATTGGTTATCTCCTCCACTGAAACGAAAAATGGGGAATGGAGACATTCTCTAATTTGAATAAAAAGATTTGGGGAAAGAAGAATACTGGAATAAATGAGACGGGAGCTGTGTTATGTGTCTGCCGGACGAGGAACCAGGGCTGCAGCTTTTGGACATCAACTCTCAACACGTCACAAATGTCGCTCATTTATCTTTCCAGTAGACGTCCGGAATCCTAATTATTTACTCTAAGGAATTGTTCAGAGAGAGAGAGAGAGAGAGAGAGAGAGGGAGAGAGAGAGAGAGAGAGGGAGCGAGGGAGAGAGAGAGAGGGGGGGACAGAAGGAGAAAGAGAGAGAAGGAGGGAGGGAGAAAATGGCTACAGGAATAATATATATTAAATCATATTGCTGGGCCATTAAATGGAACACGTAATGTCCTGGCCTAGCTTGTAACACTAACACAATAACTAACTTTCCTATAGATTCGGTCTAATGTGATTATGGCACTCTGGAGCGGATGGGCCGGATAAAAGGCCATTCCATAAAAGGACGTCAACAACAACACTAACAGCGAGGATAGACACCAAGCTTTGGCTGTCCAATCTGTATTTAAAAAAAACTAAAAGAAAGAAAAGAAAAATATTGATAAAATTACAAATGGCGTCTGTGATATATAATAAAGAAGATATTAGGGTATCCATAGATGTGTTATCCCGTTAACAGACTGAGAAATGAGCAATAATTGCATCAAAACATAAAACAGACATAAGAGTAGAGTAGAGTGTGGTTGTCTTTCATGAGCCGTCTTCATTCGTCTCTTTGCCTTCGTTCAATTAACAACAACAGGCCCTGGACGTCTGAGCGTCATGTCAAACGAAAAACATTTTTTATCGAAACATATATAATTATGTCTAAACAGAGCATAAACGGGGATTAGCTTAGCATCATTCCTCTGACATAGTACAGGGATCCATGCCTCGGTCCTGAAAAATAAACGCGCACCCATGACGGATCATCAAAGCCCATGAAAACAGATAGCCAGAAAATGATTTGCCCCCGTTGCTTTGTAAATAAATATAAGAGGGGCGAAAATGAATCCGTTGGAAGAAAGATTCTAAAGGAGAAAAAGAGGGGGGTTGCGGCGTGGAAGGAAGCTTAAAGCATTGTGAACTCTTCTTGAACCGCGATTGGAGTCATACGGTCATAAATCACAGCGACACACACTCCGCCATTCGCCAACGGATAGCCTATTTCAAACCAGCTTACCTTAGCCTCTGACGAGGGAAGCTCGGGCAGGCATCATATATTTTTCACATTCAGTCTCGATGCAATCAATAAAACGGGAACTCTCCCTCTCCCTCTCTCCCTCTCCCTTCAAAAACACACACAAACTCGCAGCGAATGTAAATTCCGCGCCGGTGTCTCGAGGACGCGGCTGCCCCGAGCCTGTGTCCGGGCGCTCCTTCGCGGATCCCCTCGCCTTGGGAAGGGGGGAGACGGTCTGGCATGAAAGATCAGAGGAATGCTAGGGGGGCTGCGAACGGACAGGCAGCGAGCGCCTGGCTGCCCTGTCGACTGGTACGCCCTGCTTTGCTGATAACAATGGCCTCAGATTTCCACCGTTCTCTCACGGCGCAAAGCCCAACAACATAATCCGAGCGGAGCCGCGGCTCGCCGCGAAATATGCCCCCATGTTGCCTCTTTTCTCTCCCTCTCTCTCCCGTGTGGGTCTCTCGGTGGTTAGGTTAGCTGTATCCTAGCTCCGCTTAGCGTTTTTCGGCTGGGTTATTGTTGTCAACACAGGCCCTGTGCAGCTATTAGGAAGTAGCGGGGCTGCACTTGGAGCGCCAGGCGCAAGCGTTAATCTCCATCAACTACACACAGCGTCACCAGTGGAAAAATTATGCTAATTACAAGACGTGCTGGACAGGACAGGGGCCTACACGCGGAGAAGCGGCGCTAGTACTACTACTTTTCTTTTGATTCACGTGTCTCCAGGTGTCAGTGTACGGTAATATTGTTTAGTATATGAGAGCAGCCCCTCCGCTGTTGGATATTAGATTACCAGAACGTGGGGAACGGCACAGCCGGCTCCTACTAGGCTCCAGGCGGGAACAGAATTCTCCCTGTATGGTTAATGTTTCAACACATTTTTCTCAACACACCCAACTAGTGTAATAACTAATGCGCAAAATGAAAAAGGGAGGGTGGAGGGTGGAGGGTGGAGGGTGGGGGTCTCAGGGAACAGACAACAGGCGCACTTTAAGAACGAGGGAGGGGTGAAAAAACAATTGAGTAAAAAGGAGAAAAGGAGAGATAATCTGTGATATTTAACAGCTCGGACCGGGCCGGTGCCACACAACCCCTTAGAACAACTTCGATAGCGAGTCCATGTTATAAATACACGAGACGCTTCCTGTGTTTTTGCTGTATGTGGGACGTTGACACCCATGGGAAAGGAGAAAAGTAAATCAACATTTCAAACAAAAAAAAGAAAGAAAAAGGAGAGAAGGAAACGACGAAGAAAGGAGACGTGAGACGAACATGGAAATGAAAACACTAAGGTGTTTTGGAGTTTTTATATTCTGTCTTCACTGCCTCTCACCATCTCTCCCTCTGTCTCCCTCCCCCCTCTCCTCTCTCTCTCTCCCTCTCTCTCTCTGTCTCTGTCTCTCTCTCTCTCTCTCCCTCCCTCTCCCTCTCCCTCTCCCTCTCTATTTTTATTATTCAGGACACTACCCCCGTCGTTTATGGCTACGTAAGATTTATGACTTGTACCACAGCAGTAGGTCTAACCGTAAACAGCAACTTTAAAAAGATGCATTTCGTGTGGGTGCTTGAATGAAGAGGAGCACCGGCGGTGTGGGAAGAAGGTAGGAGTCAAATATCTAGGTGTCTGCAACTTTCTTCTGCGTGGCATTGTTCTGGATCTGCAACTACTGCTAAATGGGCCGAATGGAACCAAGCTTTAGAAGATTACTAATTAACAAATGATTTTGTTTCCCAGCGACTAAGCCCCTAATGGAAGGTTGGTTTTCTCACGGTTTCTGGAGAGAAAGGAGTCCATAACAACTAGATTTTTCTGGATTAAAACATGCTAGTGCCTGTTAGAAGATTGAGGATTTGTGGACGGTTTTTTTTTGGGGGGGGGGGTGCCTGAATCATGGATATAGGCTATTTCAACGATGGAACACTGGCGTGATTTTGGAATCCTCTACAATTATTTATCGTAGTTGCTATACCAACAACATATACAGAGACTTCATATACGTCAGTAATCAACAGAGGAATATTCGTTGCACATGTTGTATTGTGTAACTGAATTAGCTGCCTATAGCTTTCCTAGATGGGAAAAAGTGTGTATTACTTTGAAAAAAAACTCATACAATACTGCTGAATATGTGCATGCTAAATATACTTTCGAGGGGTAATGTATATGTGTTTAGGTATTGTCTACTGGTATTTCACCATCCCAGAATTGTTCAGATATAAATTGAATCCATGATATGCTTTTGCATGGCATCACTGAAAATAATGTCCATTGTTCTATTCCTCTACGGGTTCTAGAACGTTGCTTCCTCCATGAATAGTTGACCATAAATGTTCGTACGGGTTTTCTCTCTGTCATACCTGGCGTATGCAGAATGCTATTGTGTAGCTAATATGCATAATGCTACACACGCCCATGCTATCATCCATCCATTACAGCTGTAGCTGCTCTCGCATATTACATTACGATATGTCATGGCATCATTGATAGAGAGTAGACACACACACACACACACACACACAAACACAGGCAACACCATATTAACTTTATGTTGTTGCTCAGTCAATGACTTTGAATAATCTGACAACAAAGTATAATGTATTCAGAAAGAAAGGGCCTATGATATTTCTGATATTTATACACCTTTTCAATATTTATACAGATTTTTTCCACATCCTGACAAACATATCACAGCCACAATGCACCATAACACAATACTACACTGTAGGCCCAGGGTGTGATAAGCAATAGCACGTGAGTGTCATTAACAGCCTAGAATATCACTGTTGAGAATGTCTGCCAACCCATTCCAATAAAACATATCTCTGCCTTCAAATCTATTTTTGTTCTGTTGAAAAATCCTCATTATTTCAAGGACATTGTCAAAAATATGGTGTTTACATTCAATGGAGCATCAGCTCCCTCCCTATTCATACGAACACATCATAAAATGTTAATAATGCTTTTTAAAATGTGTAATAACATGATGACTTACCGATATATTGCTGTTTATAACGACTGGGTTTTATGCAAGAATAGAGCAGCTTCCTGACGGCGTGAAGGAACTGAGGAGGGGGGGAAAAAAGAGAAGAAAGATGCAATCAAACGCGGTGTTAGAAAATCCAATACAGAGCATATGACCTCCTGTAGAATAATCGAACACGGAGGCAATCCGAGAGTTTGCCACCGGTGACAGATATCGTTAACCTTAAATTATTCCCGTGGAATACCGGAATAAATGCAAAAGCCAAAGGGGAGAGAAAATCAAAATCCTGGGTGTTCTCCTGAGCTCCATTCTATTGATTTCAATTATCTAGCAGAGCAGAGCTCATATTCCTGATTATGTCTGTTTGAGTGTCTGCAGTCTCAGGAATACAAGCGAGCCAAATATCCCCACAGTGATGGTCGAGAATGTTGAGAAGAAAAAAACAATCCTGGATGTTCATAAAGATTAATGGAATAATGTTGATATTGATGTGTTGTTATTTTCCATCAACGTTGCTTCTGCAGCAGCCTTGCATGTGAATAAAATAATAACCAATTCCATTATAAAAAATAATTCCATTACCAATATCCTAGGAAGCCCAGTGACTAATGATTTATCAATTTAGGAACTAATATTACCCATCGATGGAAAGACCAAGCTCAAAATAACAATAGTAGTAACAATGTTGTTATTGATTATAACAACAATTAAATCATTAATAATAATAATACCAATAATAATAACAATAAGACGGAAAATGGCAATAATGATAATTATGAAAATAATGATGATAATCAAGCTGTGACAACAATAATTAAAAAGGTGCAGAATAGCTTACAAAGTCTCCATATACAAAACAGCTCAACGAAATGAATCGAAAATTAACGAAAGTCAGCCCATAGAACGAGCTGCACCCAGTGAGACACACGGTAGTAAATAAACCCTCCATCATTCTGGAGGAAAAAAATAATAATCCCAAAGTGTAGTTAAATGCAAGCACTCTATATTCCCAGATCCAGAGAGAAAAGCAGGCAGAAAAGGGCTATATCCAGCGACAGGGCCGGAGCAGAATGAAATCAAATGGACATCATGGTGTGCAGAGTAGCTCTTATTAAAAGTGGAATAAAACCGTTGGACGCTCTCGTTCGCCGGGCGCCTGACAGCTACCCCAAACACATAAATCAAACGGAGGATTCCCCGACCTCTCCGACTTTGCGGCCTATAGCGATATAAAGTTATTTATTGCATCCTCGCACTCACGCACAGCCTTGGCTCGCTTCCATCCCCCTCGCCCGGGCTTTTTTCCACCGCTGCCCGGGTTAGTTTTGAAGATTTTCAGCACCGATAGCACGCTGGCGACCCGGAGCCCTCCTAGCCCTACCGGACGAACCTAAAGTTACCTAGAAAGTGAAGGGTGCTCGAGCCCCCGCAGCAGGCGACGCTGCTCGCTCTGAACAAAGGGAGGAGGCAGCTTCAAGGAGAAGAGCTGATGAGCCAATTTTTGAGTGGAAAAAAGGGCTGAATGGAGAGAGGCAGCGCGGAAATTCAGACCAAATCACGGCTAACCAAGCACTAATTCAACGAAAATCACCCAGAAAGACTGCCTGGCTGGGGTGGGTATGGAAATAACGGTGTAGAGAGAACACGGGCATTTGCCTAGGTTCATTTCTGCACGGGTTGCAACAAAGGGCTCCTGCATAATTTATCAAAATGCATATTAAGTGGTTGCTCAGGCATTAAGGGAGTGGAGTAATGCTTGCATGCTCCAACATTTTCAATCAAATCCTCGCCAATGTTCAAATCCCCGAAGCTTCAAAGCCTCACTCCAGAAGCTCGAGCACATAAACAGTTTTGGTCCAACTTTATTATCAAGTTTTTTTCTCCTCACTCCTCCCATTCCCTCTCTCTCCCCTCTCCCCATATCTCATCTCTGCGTTAGCGGTGCCGTCACAGACCTGGCCATGTTTCCCCTCGCACCCTCCCATCCCGTGCCCATTACGGTTACCGATAAACGGTTTCCCCATCATCCCAACTTCCCCTGCATGCGCCGTGTAGGCTACATGAACGCGAGCTGGGTGTCAAAAAAACATGGGAAATAAACAGGGCTAGTAGGCACGCGGCGTGGCCGTATACGTGTCTCGCTGTGACGGATAGGCGCTCGGTTCTCCAAGTGACCTCTGCGTTGAGGAGCAATAACTCACCGGATTAATGATCAATCAACGGAAGTACTTTGGAATCCCCTCTTAATGTATTATATATATGTATTAATCCCGACCCTGCTGTCCAGGACTCTCACACGGCCCATATGGCCGCCTGTGGACTCCAGCCTACCGCCGACCCCAGCCCATTTGTTGTGTAATTACCAGCAGGCAGTTGTTAACAGGAGAGTTAGTGACTGGACGAAAACACAGCCAGAGAGACGAGAAGGCCTCCTTACTTCCAAATCCAGAATAAGGCCCTGTATACGAATCATGCGCTCACGTGACGCACATACGTCAAAAACACTGTCGTTCTGAATACGACTGTGGTTGGAATATTCTGGAAACCCTTACTGGTTTTGATGTCTCAAAAATGGGACGGGGAGAAAGATATTTTTCTTCACCTTCCCCGGATTTTCTTGTCTCTCACTGACTTTTGGCCCATTCTCCAAGGCGCCACCTGCAAAATTATCTATTTCGCTCCCAATCTCAGCGAAGGTGCGCCTTTCATCGAGTCCCTTCGCCGAATTCCGCCGCCTTGAAGTGCAACGAGGTCGAACGACATGGCATCCCAAATGGCGAAGCGACGAATTGTTCTAAACGAGGGGAGACATGATATATCTCCTTTTCTCTCCCATTTCTGGCGGATGACACGAGACTTTCAACACCACGGCCTTTAGTGAGCGGTGCCGGTGGGATGCTGTGTGGAGGCCTCTGGCTCCAATCTCTCAGTGATAAAATGAGTTTCTACACTTCCCCTCACTGGGCGAGTGGAGGGGCGAGGGGGCTTGGTTTTACACCCACGCACATAGCACTCTACTAAAGATCTGCGGATTACAATTAAACTCCCATTTGAGCCCCCGGTGACCCGCGCGTTATGTCGCCATCGACCCGGTAGAGCCGGTTCTCATTGCGCAGCAGAAGTAGAACACAAGTTCAGAAGGAGGTGGTAGTTTAGAAAAGGAGATATGGGGAAATATGTCCACTAGAGATTAGAATATTGTGCTGTAAGAAAAAGGCTAATTTGCTTTCCCTTATGTTGTTACTATATCTCATTTATTAATAGTGAAAAATAAATAAAGTTTTTATTTAGGGCTATTTTAACAAGGACCTATATATAAGTAGAGACCTTGGTTGGAGACGTGAGGAGGAGAAGACGAGGAATTGTCACCTTTGACATTTACATACGAGGCGCGAGGGCAGAGCATAGGCCTTGGGTTGCATTCTCTCTGTTCCAAGAATCTCAACTAAGAATCCCTTCCATCAGCGCGTTCCTTTGAGAGACCAGGGTTAATCTTTATCAGAGAGAGGCTGGAGGTGCTAATCTTTAACCGAGAACTCAAAGAGAGAGAGAGAAGGGGGGGGGGGGTTAGGGGTCTGGGGGGGCTTGGGTCAATGTGCCCTTTTTGCTCCAGGCAGCTAAAAAGTGCCAACCTCACCAAATATGACATATGTATGAGGATTGGTTGGGGGTGGGGGTGGACGGGACCATGCCTAGATAGCGAATACATGACTCAAGGAGAACGTTGTTTGTAACTTTGTCCAATTTTAGAGTGGATCGAGAATATGCTCTTAGCTTTTCATATTACCTTTCGGTTGACATGCTCCGGGGATCTGCTGATGATCGTTGTAGAATAATAAACTTCGCCTGAGGTACATAGATAGATGCCAACATGGCAAATAAGTTGCACAAAGGAAATATGGATGATATCCAAATACTGTCAGATAGTATAAACTGAGATACAATAGGTGCACTTCTACTTCTTCCATTGGGGTCAGTGATGCATGATAAAATCAATGACATCACGACCGCTCGGAGTTCTGTGGTTTTTCATTCGGTCTTCCAAGCCAAGGTCAGGATTTCCAAACACCTATCCAACGAACCTTTTGTGTGAAGTCAGATATTTAGCCTGGAAACGAGGTAGAATGATCAAAACACGGTAACCGTGGAGAGAGAGTGACTCAACTCACGCAAATGTGTCTATTGATGAATTGTCTTAATGCGCAACAAGTTGTAATGGGTTCCACAATCCAGAGTTCGCGCACACGCTGGTTGTAACCCTTTTTGCTCAAGTGTGTCCTGGTTACAGTAGATCAATGATTTATTTTTTGAAAGGCCAAAAGCTGCAAATGATAGGCCCAAAGGATACTCGTTATATTTAACGCTTCATATACATTGTTGCAAGCGAGTTTGTCATAATGCGCCACTGTAGGCTTTCGCAATCTCTCCGGCCACATTTGGGTCAGACATGGATAAGATGGATTGATATACAAAGAGCCCTATTCATATGTATAATGTTAGGGTTTGTAGATATAGGGTTCAGAATATTAAGATTGGATGTAAGGACACATGTAGTAGGCCTAAACGGACAACATATTACCCTAATACTGACAGGCCTATCTGAGCGCTCTCAGGGTCTACCAACGGCGAATTGTTATATTTCGACATCATATTTTACCCGTCTAAGGGTTCTATCACACGATGAAAAACTCACACAGACCCTTATGTCGCCTTCGAATTATAACCGCGAAAGTCGGTGACCTAACATCGCTTAAAACGCCATTTGTATGTTTGTGTGTCCCTCCAGTTGTCCCACAAACAGCAATATAGTAAATAATAACAAAGAGAGAGAGAGTGCCCTTGGTGACGGGGAGGACAGCGTGTTGGGAGTCCTGTGGAGAGAGAAAAGGCCGAGGCTAAACGTGAAGGAGCTCGAGTAAGCAATCCTTTCACACAGTCATAAATCACGCGCACATGCGTCTTCTTTTTACACCTAGCCATCAGATCCCATTCACGAGCTCTCTGCACCCCACACCGCCCTGTCCCCCTCTCTTTCTCTCTCTCCGTCTCTGTCTAAACACAAGGATGCACCGCACTTTACGCAATGAGTAAACTTTTAAATGGGAGGTGTGTTGGTAGTGGTGGTGGGGGCTGATATGGACGCTTGACAGAGAAGTTAGAAACAAGGGGAAGAGAGGGACAGCCAGGGAGAGGTAAAGAAATGCAGTGAGGTAGGGAGACAGAGAGAGAGAGAGGTAAAGAGGGGAGCGAGACGCCCTTTAGCCCCTCTCCGTTACCCATTCGAAGGCATCTGTCTTCGGCTGCTCGAGAACACAAAAAAGTTGGCGAGCACGGGCACACCCAAGGATGCCTCGAGCTCGGGTCACACAGCGGATAATTAATGACTTGTCTGCGTAGGAGCATAGGACACTGGGAAGAAAGAACTCGAGCATCCGGCATCAGTCGACGGCTGTAAACCTTACCTGACTTCCAGCGAGCACTGCTCTGGGTCTCAGCAAACAACGCTTGGCCACCGTTTGTGGACTATTTGAAGAAGAAGACCCGTCTGGAGTATAATATTGTTTCTGGCTTTTTTTATGGTGACCTTGGATGCGTAATGGCGCGCAATTGGTACTTAATGGCTTATGGGTTATACTACAGAAAACAAAAAAGGTAGAGTTTACATGACGGCGTTGAAAGGCTATAAATCCACAACTCGCGAGCCCGGACGGGGGACTGTTTCGTTTCACTCACATTACACACATGCGCGCGCGCGTTGCTCCCACCAAACAAACACGACGGGGTCCGTATTGGCGAGCCAGCCCACGAGCGCTCCCTCCCGAACGCAGACGAGCTCTCCCCCTACTCTTTGCACTTCCGAACTCGGCGAGCTCCGCGTGCGATTCCTTCGGAATCCCAACAGTGAGCAGCAGGCGACAGATTCCACCTCTACCCTCTACTTCTCTCTCCTTCTCCCCCTCTACTTCTCTCTCCGTCTCCCCCTCTCTGTCCAGGCTAGAGCTGCCTGCTCGCGTGGTGGAGGGAGCGAGGTGGGTTGACTGACACGGTGAACTAGTGAACCGCAGGACTGACAGGACTGGGGGGACACACACATGCGGGGTGGAGAGGGAGAGGCTGGCCAATGGGGATATCTGGTTCTGCAGGGCTACAAGGCAGGCAGGCAGACAGACAAGCAGGCAGGCAGGCCGACACGGGAGCCATATGGCGATTACAACCTGCGCGCTCCTGTCGGGGTGAACGTAGTGAAGCCCATTCCGATACTGGCTCTCTCCCTCTGCCCAAGTCAGATGCGTCTTTAGGCTGGCAAAGACGGATAACAGCGGCTAGTGTGTTCCTCTTCAGGAAACGATGATGCTAACATTACAATGGAGGACTAGCGAAGAGAATAGGGCCTGTGCCTTGACCTCTATCATGTGTTTAGAAGCGGTTGGCCCAGGTCGTTGGTTGGTTGGTTGGTTGGTATTCACTAGTTGATAGATGTAGGTTGTTAAGTTAGAAGGTGCCTTTTTAAATCGGATGTACCTGTCTTTGTTTCTTGGTCGGTCCCTTTGTGTGTCTCTGTGTTACCGGCCCACGCACATAGACACCACAAAGACACACCACACACAGACACACACACTACCAGAGAGAGAGAGAGAGAGAGAGAGAGAGACAGAGAGACAGAGAGAGAGGGGGGAGGATGAGAGATATACACACACGAAAAGAGGGAAGTTCAATTATACTGATGCAAAAAAAGCGCAATGATAGTATCCGAGTTATTTTTAGTCCCAGCATGAAAAACCTCTGAACATTTCCGGCTCGGCTCTCTTATCGCTCCCCAGCACGCTCTTCAGGCCGGTGAAAACGCTCTTCTCAGCCTCTGGATACGGTTTCACCGGTCATTTTTCATGCGCTTTGAATCGCTGCTCGTGTAGACCATTATAAATTACCGCAAGGCTTCATATTGATTTATTTCCGAACGGGTAATCATTCCTGCATTACGAAGGCCGGGGAAATACCTGGCACGCTCATACCTGGCCCTCTGAGCCAATAAGGATCTTATAATCAAGGCAGTAATAACAGTATAATAATAATAATAATAATAATAATAATAATAATAATAATAATAATAATAATAATAATAATAATAATAATAATAATAATGGGTCTTAACAGAAAATATGCACGTCTAATTGTTCTTCTTACAAACCTATATTTATTTGTTTTCATATAAATTAATGTATTTTCTAATCGGAGTCCTTTTCATGTGATGATTTTTTATTTGTATTTAATCTGAGCAGGTAAAAGATTTGGGCAAATCGTGCAGTACAATTGAATCGAAAACACATCTGTATTTTGTGTATTAGGCCATGGTAATTACTCATTGGTTATGTTAAGGTTTTTTTGTTGCATAAAGTCTGCCTGAAATAGGTCTCCATGACTACTGTTTTTACCGCCATTTGGATAAGTGCAGGGTAGCACTATATAATTTGGTTTATTTTCCACTGCATAAATTTGGTTTTATAATCAGATAGATCCAGTGCAAACAAATAATGTCTAAGTTGGGTCTGGGTGGTAGAAACCGAACATTTGAATGAACGTGCTTTTTATCTTAGTCAGATGCATTCGAAAGATAGCTTGGCTGTTTTTAACCTCTATTTCAAGACAGATTGATTTGGCCGTTTTTTTTCCTACCCTGGAAGATCCCTCTCGTTTTCTACGTCCTCGGGCCGTGCTCGGATAGTGAGGGTTCTTTTCTTCGCTTGGTTCATATTTTTTCATAAGTTTGCATTATTGTATTTGCACTATAGTGAATATACTGTTATTAGCCTGTCATTGTAAAAAACAAGATCCTTGTATTGAATAGCCACCTCCAAAATTGGTTAAAGCCGGGTTTTTTTTGTTGTTATTATATTCTGCATTGCAGATACATTGCTGAATATTAATCTCGATTTGTATTCCAGTGTAGCGTGAAAACGAAAACTAGCGAGAGAATGGCAGGGATGATGGCTGAGCGAGAGCAGAGTGTTTTCTTGGAGGGTCGCGCCTTTTTGTGAAACGGAGAGAAGTGCACAATATGGCTGCCATATATTAGTATTGTTCCATTACTGAGTGGGAAGATGCGCTCGTGCTGTCTCGTCTCCCTCTCTCTCTCTCTCTCTCTCTCTCTCTGTCTATTTTACGCGTGGGATTGTAACGACCTCATCAAACACTCTGACGCATAAGCAGGCACCATAGTACCCTACGGAGATATATACAGACGAGCAACGTTAATCTGGGTCTAGTGAATGAGTTGCAGATTGCTCAAAGGCTTGGACGTGCAATAGGCGACTCCGTGCTAGCTCATTCATACAGGCTGCCTATAGAATCGAAACGAAGGCTCATTGAAACAAAGGGCCCGATCTCAAGACCTCAGCCATATTCTCCAGTTTAGGGCAGGGTGGCTGGGAGAAGCTGATTTTTGAATAGTGTGATGGTACTGCGTTATTACCCGCATAGCATCGCGGCTACCAGCACGGTGTCATTAAGTGTTATTTCATATCCACTCACAGGCTGTTTGCTTGTATAATGAATATGCCCTATTTAATGGGCTTGTTTTCTGGTTGCTGTGGTCAGTAGTATTTGCATTGGTGTCTGAGTTGGCACCGTACTTGTGATGCGCCATTGTTTATCTAGAATCTGAGCACCCTTCGCACCTGACTGGCATTTCGAATCATTTTTTCCAACGCCATGGCTGTCACCGAAATCAGATATGAGGCGGTTTCGGTGAGCAACCGTGATGTCCTGCGCGCGAATGTCCCTTTTTCCCTCGCCCCCCGCGCGTCCACCGAAATGAGCTGGAATATTGTTTTTGACACAGCGCCCGACAACACCGGGCGCCGCTGGAATAGACATTTTGAAAAGTGCTGCCCCTCGCTGCTAGGCCCATTAATATTTGATGGGAGCCACAGAGTTGGTCTAATTTTGTTACACAAAGGTTTACACTGGCGAGGCGAAGGGGAGGACTGTGGTAGAGGCAGACATGGAAATGAAATTGAAACTGATTTTGTATTCACCACCACCACCATCACCCATAAGGAAGTAGGCCTACTGGAATCTTGATTTTTTTTGTTGTTGTATTTATTATTAATATTATTATTAGGCCTACTAAAAGTATTATTATTATTATTATTATTATTATTATTATTATTATTATTATTATTATTATTACTATGTATTTTATAAATTGCTTTTATTCTCTGTGGGCTTTTTTAAATAAATGTTTTGAATAAAATGTCTTAAAATGGAAAACTGTTGCTGTCTTTGTTTCTCGTTGTTGTTAGTTCTCTCGGTAGCGTCACAAGACCATACACACATAGTGCATCCACCAAAACAACGTTAGCGCGTCATATAGCAGGTTTACTACGGTTAGCCAAGACAATTCCATTTGCCAATCCTCCCCTCACCTCATTGGTAAAGACACTGCCACAATCACATACGCTGAGAAGCCAGCACAACCAATAATAACGGTCCCCATGCTATTCCCCATAACCTGCAGATATTCGATGGGGTAAAATGAAAACAAAAGCACATTAAATAACAACAATGACTATCTTGCCTTTCTTAATCATAGCAAAGAAAGAAAGGTGTGTTTGTGAGGTCTGGGGAAAACGCAGAGAGATACTGACATGAGTTATTGTAAGTAGAATCATCTCATGAACGGAAAATAATCCAAAGAAAACGAGAAAAAAAAATTGATTACAAAAAAATATAGTCTAAAGTCCGCCAGTTCCTTTAGCTGCAGGGAGCCGATGCTATAAACGCTTCCTGTTAGCCCTAGCTCTCCGTACAGCACTCCACATCCAGCCAAATTATACTCTCCTCTACTAAGTTTGTATTCCAATTAAGTTTTCTTCCCTGACCCAAACCCGGCAGCAGCACACATGTATTGCACCGCTGGCCATGACATGTATGGCGAGCTCGGGCGCTTTTATGAGATTTACGTGGCGACGAGGCGTTCCCGTTTTGCCAAATTTAAACAAATCTTCCCATAATTGGTAATCGCATATGCAGTAACTCAGGACCGCCAGCTACTTAGCTTTCATATTAGCCGTTGATCCATCGCCGTAAATCGCCCGCGATAATCAACTGAATGTAGGGGAAGAGAGAGCAAAAAACAAAAGGAAAAAACAGATTTCGACCGGCGAGAGAGGCAAGATGCACCGAAAAAGAGCCACGAGAGAAGCGAGGAGAACCCAGGTTCCAGGAACCTCTTCCTCATTCCCGCGTATCATCACTCGCCCATCATTTTCCCAGAGAAATGATTTATCTTGAGGAAGACCATAAACAACACAACTCCCTCACAAACACACAATGGCTGCCCGCTGCCGCTGACACACATTTCACTATAAATCAAGAGAAGTAGGTGGCTGAAAAGAAGAGAGAGGGAGAGAGAGAGCGAGAGAGAGACATGCAGAGGAAGACAGAGAGATGAGATGGAGGAAGGATGAGGGATAAAAAAAAAAACACTACTGCCTTTTCAAAAATATAAACATCGCTATCAATGCGAGTACAGTTGTATAACATAGGCTATAGTATCAGCACTCACACAATGGGGATGAGGTGTGCAAACACACATGCACGATGTCAAAATATGGCAAGGATGAGTATTTTTTTGACATATTTACCACAATATTACAAACAGCATATAATTCATTGACACGGCGCAGCAATGCACTTGCGTGGAAGTGTCGCTCCCCCGTTTCCGCTATATACTCACAATGTCCACACGACGAGACGCTCCCCCGTCCAAATTTGTTTTATTGCAGCCTCTCCGTGTGTCTCTTCCCCTCTCTTTTTTTCCTCTCCGCTATAGGGCTTGTTTTTAAAAGGACAGTTGAATTTCACGTCAGACACAGGGAGACCATGTCTACGATATTCCTGACGAATACATATCTATTCTGCAACCTCTGCATTAATTATTTAATGAATCACGTGACCAAGAGGGGGATGGGGGTACCTCTCCATGCACGCTCGCGGGACCACTTCTGACCCAACACTCCAGAGCCCACGTTCTAACTTGGATCCCGTGCTATAACATAACATAAAGACTATGTATCTGTCGTTTACCCTATAAAGCACTTTGTGAAATGGCGATGTGACTTGTGTCTGTGTGCCGTGTGCTAAGAGAGAAGTTGTGGTAGGTGGCTGTGTGAGAGAGATGGCATTACGAATAGAGGATGATAGCCTAATACTTGGGGACTTTCGTCTCTCTTTCTTTTTTACCTTCCCACTCCCTCTGTTCTCTGTGTTCAGAGACAATGGGGTCTTCTCTTAGCTCGAAAATATGCCTTCATTATTTCTACACTGATATTAAGGCATAACAAACCACATATTGACAGAAAGACAATGTTGACATGTTTGGTCTTTTCTGTATATTGTTGACTTTTGTGTCATCATTTCGTTGTCAAGTCTTTGTGCTATACTGTACATGGTTTATTGCCACACAGATTCAAAGCAACACAACCAGTGTGAAAATGAATGAAAGCGATGCATACTCTGGTTTCTCCCACTGTCACATTCATAATGACACTATCATTACAGATGATGTTTCAAAACGCCACAATTGCTATTAACGATGAGAGGGAAAACACCGCAACTCGCGGTGAATTATTTTCGAATAATTCTTACTTCGATATGAATAGGCCAGTGGATACACAAATAGCTGTTCCGACCGGGATCTCTAAATAGCGACGGGCATCTAATTATTAACAAGTTTTCGTGGGAGCCCGTGGCATGAGGGTGATTCATTTACAACGAGGACCGTTATAGAGCGAATAAAAGACAGGTAGCACGCGGCACCGAGGAGAGAGTTCTCTGGGAGAGACCCTGCCGCGAGCACTTAGCAACAATGGTACCACTCCTCTGGTGTGCCTCTCCGCCCGAGCAGCACGGACTCACACAACAATAGGCTCGAGGCTGTGTCCAAAAACACCAAACTCTGTCTAACGGGGAATCGTGAAGGTCAGACAATAGATAGACTCTGTGCTTCGCCTAGTAGTGTATAGCAATAACACGGCTTCCCCTTTCCCCGGAAATATTGTACATGCAGGCATATAAACTAAAACAGCTCGAAGGGAAAATAACTACTTGGCGACAAAAGAAAGGGGCTGATATCAAATGTAATTACCCTGAACTATTTGGGAAAGAAATCAACGCCGGGTAGATAAGCTATTTTGCAGATATGACTTTTGCCCAGCAGGTTCTTTCAAGATGTTTGCGGTCGGGGGGAAATTTTTTTTGAACAATGCACGCATGGAAATACATGCGGAATGGAACGATAAAATGGTGATAAAATGGTGCATATCAGATCAAATCGTTGATGTAGCTTTTTTTAATCGATAAAACAATAAGGAAAACATCAACCACTTGGAAACGTTCACAATAGAATTTTTCTTTTTTTTTCTCAAGATTTCCCACATGATTCAAACCAAATATTTGCAGTTGTAATAGCATAATTAATGATGGCTATAAATTATAGGCTACGAATCACAGTATGAAACAGCAGCAAAGATAGCTACATTGACAACAATAAACGAATACTCCTCAGAATGGAATGATATAAATAACAAGATAAAAGACAGTAATAAATGAGAATAACAATAATAGCAGTAATAATGGTAATATTAACGACTTAGGATTTGAAACAAGACTAAATTCATTGCAAGTCGAGGTCTATAACTAATCCATGATCGATGGGAATAGCCCAATCTTTTCCCTGGTAAATTATTAACTTAATCACTCCAGAGGAGAATAAATCGGCACTTAGAAATAAGAAACTGAATTGGCCATAAAAACCTATTTCATGACAATATGCGGAATAAAAAAATAATATACAGGGCTAAGCCTACTATTGATTATAGGTGTAGCAACAACAATAACAACAATAGTTATAACAATACCAATAACAACAATAACAATAACAATAACAATAATAATAATAATAGCCTTATAATAATAAAATCCACATTATTCAAAATAATATGGCTCCAGTCAATGAAAATCACAGCTGAACTCTAGGTATGTAAACACAGCATTTTGCTAAAGTCTAGGTTTGTACAGGGAGCGGAGATTGATTTACGGAGGCCGACTTGCCGGCTTTTATTGGGGATCGTAAATCTGTCCGAGCCGGCAGGACGCACACAACCTTTTATGAAATATATTCAGATCGAGACATAGACACCACTGTAAGACGGCAGCCTTCATCCCAGACGTGTGGCCCGCACCTCCCATCATCCCTTCTCTGCTTCGACTGTTTGAATCAATACTGTATACTTTCTGATCAACATGTTAAATGTATCGAAGCCTGCTAAAGCATGATAGAAATGTAGGGTATGGACGGTAGTTTACTAAACTAGTGGGATTTAGATAATAAACGGAAGGATTTGAAGGACGTGAATTATTGTGAGCATCATTCTGTGGGGTACCGTCTTTGTGTAGGTGTCTGTGTGAATGTATCTAAACCCATGTACAGGATATTGCTATTCTGTTGTTAACATTAGGCTATTTTTATTATCTGTATTTTTTTCACTATTATTATTATCTGTAGTAGTCATATAATCTGTAGTAGTCATATAATCTGTAGTAGTTATATGATCTGTAGTAGTTATATGATCTGTAGTAGTTATATGATCTGTAGTTATATGATCTGTAGTAGTTATATGATCTGTAGTAGTTATATGATCTGTAGTAGTTATATGATCTGTAGTTATATGATCTGTAGTAGTTATATGATCTGTAGTAGTTATATGATCTGTAGTAGTTATATGATCTGTAGTTATATGATCTGTAGTAGTTATATGATCTGTAGTAGTTATATGATCTGTAGTTATATGATCTGTAGTAGTTATATGATCTGTAGTAGTTATATGATCTGTAGTAGTTATATTATCTGTAGTTATATGATCTGTAGTAGTTATATGATCTGTAGTAGTTATATGATCTGTAGTAGTTATATGATCTGTAGTTATATGATCTGTAGTAGTTATATGATCTGTAGTAGTTATATTATCTGTAGTTATATGATCTGTAGTAGTTATATGATCTGTAGTAGATATATGATCTGTAGTTATATGATCTGTAGTAGTTATATGATCTGTAGTAGTTATATGATCTGTAGTAGTTATATGATCTGTAGTTATATGATCTGTAGTAGTTATATGATCTGTAGTAGTTGGACTAGGATGTGTGTAGTTAGCTAGCATTAGAAGTGCATGGTCATAAGCCTAGATGAGCCGCCATAGCTGATAGCACAATCCATTATCATTGTTCATTACCGTCCGTTAGGCTCCACACTGAATCCAAACAAAAATGGCTTCGCAAAATGGCTAGAATATGCAGCTGTAATATTATCATTAGTCTGGCCCTCCATGCAGTTTGATTTTGTGGTTGCAGGCTGCACACAATCATAATAAGCCCTGAGTTCATAGCCAATGGACGCATAAGGCAGGGGGAAAAGCCACCAAATGAAACCGATATGACAGACAAGGCCTACTAGGTATGTGTCTGCATAATGTTATGTGCAAACGTGCAATGGCTGCAGTAATATGGCATCCAAAAAGAACACACAGAAACAAAACACACAAAAACAGCAGGAATAATGCAGTACATAGTATTAGTGGACAGTGCATGGGGCTGAGGGAATGAGGGGAGGAGGGGAGGAGGGGAGGAGGAGGGGGGGGGGGGGGTCAGTGTTGGCAAGAGTAACAATGGCGCCTTGCTTTTATACTTAATACATGTCTCCTTTAAAAAGCCCACAGCAGCTCCCAGCCTTTCGCACACACACAAAGCTCGCGTGCGTAAAGCTATATATCTCCGTGACTACTCTGCTCGCGCTGACCTCCGCTCCGCCGGCTTTCCAGAATAATAATTCAGCAAATGCGCGGGGGCGATTTGTTTCGCAATTAGCGGCGTGATCTAAAACAGGCACCACACCAACCGGCTCCAGCACCGCAGCGCTGGACGGGCCAAGCCGTGGACACTTCCAACAAATCTTGGACGGAGAGGTTTTTCAGGGGGCAAGGAGGGAGGGAGAATGCTGGAATGAGCGCGTGACACAATGCAAGGCGTGTGCATACCGTAGGCCTATAGCAGTTATATTTTGGGAAGGGGGGGGGGGGGGGGAGGTGGATAGGGATAGTGGGGTGGGGGGGGTGGGGGGGGTGGGGGGGGGGGGGGGGTTAAAAGCCTTGTGACTTCCTGTGTAAAGCCCGTGCTGCTGAAATGTACAGTCGCACCCATGGTGAGGCCTATCATCGAGATGGGGACAGAAGCCATAAACGTCTCCATAGCAGCCAAGGGGTTATTCTATAACATAGTGAACCACAGAGACACGCAGAGAGAAAACCCCCCTCTGCAGCTACATTAGACAGCTCAGGACAGGACAAGGGCACGATTGTTTTCTTTAAGCCCCGTTGGTTTACGTGAGTTGTCTGAGAGAGGAGATAGGCTGTAGCACTGTGCCCCGAGGTTACAGCGCCTTGAGCCGCGATGTTATGACTAACTCACCCCGGGGTCTTGGTTGGAAATGTAACACGGAGCGGTGTCCAGTCTGCGAGGGGTCAAGGGGTTTCCAAGGGTCAGTCTGTGACTTCGCAACGGACCTAATCGGTCAGAAAACCTGTCCCCTGGTTGAACTCCCCTCTCGGCCATTTTGTTGGCCGTTCCACACATCGATTTTCTCTCTCTCTCTCATTCTCTGCTGCCTCTGCTTTCTCCCTTCAATACCAGCCCTTCGACCATTCCTTCGACCAATATTTCGACCATTTGTTTTGTGTTACTCGACTACGCATCATGCCACACGGGTCCGCAGAGGGAGCAGGAAGCCACGGCGCAGAACCTCTGGCCTCTTCTTAATCCCGCTAGAGATTGATCCGCAGGGGTCAAACCGCAGTGACTGCGTTTCTGAGCCATTCGTGCTCATCTAAGCAAACTACTACATGCAACTGCGTTTCAGCGGTGTGCTGCAAGTCGTTTATTTGGATGTAAATTGTTGTTGAGCGCTCCCCCGTCCCCATTACTCGTTCTTTTAATTTTTGCCTGACCAATTGAGCATCGAATTATTCATAGTCGCTACAGCCTCTGTCGCCTCTCCGCACCTGGATATGGAACCGGCTAAAACCAGCTGTAGGACCTACACCGACTCATTAACAGCTATAACTCACAGTTACACTAACCAAGTATATTCAAGAAGTAAACAAGTAAATAGTTGAAGATATTATTCTAAGAGTTCTAATCATGTATTCGCCCAATCACAATATCCCATCGCCGAATTTACACGACACAATCAGATTTGACGCTAAAGTTATCCACCCAGAACGCAACATAATGAATTAATGATAACACAAATGTATGCATTAAAAATGCAGAACCAACACACTGAATAAAGCAGAGCATACTATGACAGATAAAGAGAAAGAGAAAGAGAGGGAGGGAGGGAGGGAGAGAGGGACAGAGACAGAGACATCTGCCACCCTATAGCACCATCTCAGAGGTGCCACCACCAGCGCAGGGGAAGTAAACAGTTGCACAAACTCTCAAAAAAACACATCTTCATCTCTGTCCTCCACACCGACCACAGATACACAACAACAGGGCTCCAACCGCCCCCCACACCCTATCAAAGCGACCATAAACCCGCTAGCCTTCCCTCGACCTCACCAAATGCGCGCCTGCCTGCTACCCGGCTGTGAAATCAGGGGCCATAAAGCAATAAAACTCTCAACCCAAAGCAACACAACAACACACAATCCAAACGAAACAAAAGTTAACATTACCTTCGTTTTCGCTGCCATCCTCGGTCCTGCGAAGATTCTCACTGCTGCCGATGGCATTCAATGGGGAATTTTCTTCAAGAAAAAAAAAAAGTTTTCTTGTGGCACGACTTGGTCAAATAGAAGGTGGTGGTTGGAAAAGGGGGGGGGGGATCTTCAAGTGTCTTCCAAGACTTCTCTCTCCTCCTGGCAGAAGGTCCGTGCAGTTGTGCCGCTGCATGACAATAGGAGAGAAGAAGTGTTTAAAGAACAGAAGTGATTAATGGTTATTCTGTATAATTCTCACATTTTTCTTGGCCCATGTCCGCAAATAATGGCGGTGAACTTTTGGGGCCCCCTTAGAAATCTGTTCGCTCCTATTCACCGTTGGAAAGCAGAAGGCATTTTTTATATAGAGGATAAGAATAGAATTCCAAGGTGCATATTCTATGTGGTGCCACACGCAAATTCATTTATTTCACTATGCAAGGAGAGGAGAGCTTGGGGGCCCATTTGTGAAGGCACATATGCGTGGGGACCCATGTATCTATTCAAATAAACGACGTTTGAAAATCACAACATTTGGACATAATACTACAGGCCATCTGAAACGTGGAGCTATGGCCCAAGGGCCTACACGAGAACACAGTTAGCGTGTGTCTGTGTGGGATCCTTCCCACCGCTTATACCCTGAAGTGGGCCTACACTTCCAGAAATGAAAATGAGAATATTCTAAAATAAATTGCCAACGAAATTATACGGCATCGGACTTTAGGCCTATATATGTCAATGGTGATACAGTGTATCTTTGACTCGACTTGTTTCATTGTGTCGAAGCGTAACGCAGGCCTATATGACGGTGGTGGTTTTGTGAGAGCATTCCATAAATATGGTGAGAAAAATAGATAAATGGATTTAGGGGGCGGTGTGGCAAGAGGCCTTGCTGATGTGAACGAACAAGTAATAGAAAATCTTCTCAGTGCCACGGAATGCTAGCAGACCAATTTGAGGCCACACTTTTGTTTAAAGTTCAACACCGGCAAACGGAATGTTATTTTCTCCTGCTCTATATTTTCGATACCTGCTCTAAGAAAAGAAAATGAAAATTAATACAAGAGCCGCGCCTTACAAAAGAAGCCATTCGTCTTCTTGATTATCTATTTGGTTGTCAGGGTTTGAGCTATGGCTCCGGCCCGCTCCTTTGTAATATAAAAAACACACAGCGAGCTAGCCAACGCCGAGAAACTGTTGTGCAAAAATTACACTCATTAAAGCATTAACAGCCCACGAGCCGAGAAACTATTTAACTTTTTTTTTTTTTTTTAAACCAGAGGATCCATATTCTGAGTCTCGTTCTCAGCACCAGCGAGCAGCGGGTGTGAGCACCGTTAAATTAACGAGAGAACGGAGTGAAACCAAGGGGTTTGTGATTTAAAACGAGATTACAAGGCGTAATGTAGCAGGATCACTCATGACCACACGGTATAAATCACCGCGGAGATATCCAGTGATTTTTTAAGACAGGCTGCATTGAAAGGCAAACGAAAAACCCACCATGGGAGGGTGAAATTAAATTGAATAATTTCTGCTTTTTTTCTGAATACATCCCTTGCTATTATGAGTTGGTCTGAAGAGAGCGACACATTTCACGATTGCGGATCCACTGTATAGCAGCAAGCGGCAGAGGGATAGGACAAAAGAGGATAGAATGATGCTTTTTCAGCCATTTATTAAATTTCTATAACTATTTACAAATAATAAGGTAGACACTGAGGAGAATTAGCAGAAGAAGAGCAACATACAAATATGGAGGAGGGGAAAATACAATTTAGACATAATCAGCAACTGGACTGCTCTTTGGAATGTAAATAAAAGGAACACGTGAAAATAAAATATAGGCTACCAAACATGGCATAGGGTGAGAAGAAAGAGTGAGAGAAAGAAAGAAAGAAAGACAGAAGGAAAGAAAGAAAGAAAGAAAGAAAGAAAGAAAGAAAGAAAGAAAGAAAGACAGAAGGAAAGAAAGACAGAAGGAAAGAAAGAAAGAAAGACAGAAGGAAAGAAAGAAAGAAAGAAAGAAAGAAAGAAAGAAAGAAAGAAAGCAAGAAAGAAAGCAAGAAAGAAAGCAAGAAAGAAAGAAAGAAAGAAAGAGACGGAGTGTGCGCGCATTTTTTTTATGTGCCGAGAAAGGATACCAGATAGAAAGTAAAAAGATAAAATTTGTATTCAGTCATGCAATATACGCACCTTTTACCTCTCACAACCCTGGCCTCACAATTGCTTAAATTACACATCTTCACCTACAAGAAATGAATCCGCTCGTATTGCATATACTTGCCACACAATTCAAAACCTGTCACTTCATAAAACGATAAGGCGAGAACAAAAAAACATACGTACAACTGAGGTAATAATCAACATAGTACATTTGTAGTGCTGTGTTTTATAATGCTTAGGTTTGTACCAGATTTTGGTTCATAACATGTCTCTATCAGTCCAGCTTGATATCATTCAACTGCAAAGACTTTTCCTGTGTGATATATACCATGGTTTACCGTCTTTTGTTCAAATGCACCCTGTCTCTCATGCTACTCAAACAAAGAGAAGACGAGTCCCTGTATAAATGAACTAGCAACGGACCTCACAATCGTTGTCAGTCTTAGCATAGCATAACGCTCGATACACATATATATATAAAAAAAATAAAAAAATAAAAAAAACTGCTACTCAGCAATATCTTTAAAAAAAAAAAAAAAAAACTTCATGTTTTGGAGGACAATATTCGGGAATAATTTTGAGCAAAGGGGAGAGGAGCAAAAAAAAAAAAACGGTATAAGAAAACGGCTCTTGACGAAACAAGGGCGCTCATTTATTAGACACAACGTTGGACGTCGAGGTAATGGGCAGGCCCGTGGTTCATCCTTTGTAGCGCATAGTAAACATGACAAATGAGTCCGAGTTTGGCATGATTAAAGATGAAACACGGATCCATCTTCACCAAATCTGAAAACTATCTGCCGCCTTCTGTTCCAATGGAGGGGGAGAGAGAGAGGGAGAGAGGGGGAAGGAGAGATAGATAGATAAAGAGAGAGAGAGAGAGAGAAGGAGAGGGGCAGGGGATAAAAAAGGGAACTGGATCATGGCGAGAACACAGCAGTAGAAGTGTTTGTGTTTCGAGTCTTCTTCACTCCTTTTTTCTATTTCTCTATCCTCTCTCTCTCTCTCTCTCTCTTTTTTTTTACCTCCCCCTTTCTCCCTCCCCTCGTGTAGCATCCCTGTAATTGAATAGAAGAGGGAGGTGAGACATGGCGGTACCCATGGAGCCTCCTCAATCGGTGGTTTCAAAAGTGCATGGTGGGAGGCTGGGTTGGGTTGGGTTAGGTTCTGTGGGGCTAGGACGGGTTCGGGGGCTATAGGCTCGGCGGAGGTCCACTGGGCCGGTTCTGAGAGCTGCCTAGCGCTGTGATGCCGCTGCTTTGCGAGTTTGTGTTGTTATTGGTCGAGCTGTTGTTGTTTGATCGGATCTTCGTGTTGGGCAGCTTATGGTCTTTCTTCCATTTCATTCTTCGGTTCTGGAACCAGATCTTGATCTGGCGCTCGGACAGAATTAGGGTGTGGGCGATCTCCACGCGGCGCCTCCGGGTCAGGTACCGGTTGTAGTGGAACTCCTTCTCGAGCTCGAGGACTTGCTGTCGCGTGTAGGCTGTCCTCGAGCGCTTCGGCTCACCCACCCCATTGTAATTTGGAGTCACTGTGGGACAGAGAGCAGTATGTTACAAGCAACTCATGTCCACAAAGAAAATAATCTCACATAGGCCTTTGAATGCACATGCAGGCCTATAGTATATTTTATGAGACCCCCCCCAAAACAACTATAGGCCGGCCTCTCATTCCAATAAAGTAATTGAATATTGTACAAGACGATTTAAGAAATAACCTTGTTAGATTATGTCATGCACAATGCCACACGTAAGGGCACGAACGCTCATTGTCTCTCTGGTATAAGCCTCTTTGAATTGGGGGCGCAGGGGGGTGCTATAGACGACACTGAATAGAAGCTGGATAATGATTCTAGAAATGTAAAACTACACAAAACACAACCAGTGTCTCAAATAAGAATACCCCCCCAAAATGATCAACTACATTTAAAACTGTTCAAAAAGTAACCAAAAGCAACAATACTTGCATTACGCATATGGTCAACGTTGTTATAACGGTGACTTTGCAAAGTCGCATTTGTCTTGTGTATGCGCGCTATAGTTCTCCCAAGCGCACACATACACACACTTACACACACTCACACACACACTCTAACACACTCTAATCATTGCAGAATAATAGTGAAGGAGCCTAATAGAGTCCAACCGTTTGCTTTAACATTATTGTTTTATGGTAGTCTCTATAAATATGAATATTTTAGCTTCCATAAAACTTTTCCCTGAACAATAGCGAGTTGACAGAGGAAAGTGCACGTTTATACGTCCAACCACTTAAAATCAAATTACCAAAGCATAAAACTTAACTTATGGGTTTGTGTAGCCGTCATAAAACCTTCTTCGAAAGAAATTAGAACGGCAAGGTTGCGTAGACTTCAAAGGTACTTGGCGAAGAGGTGCAATAAAAATTTATGGAGGGTGTAATTATATTGCCCTGCAAACAGCCGACCGTAAATCTCGACCAAGGGCTACTTCTCAGGGAGAGCAATAGATTTAACACCGGACATTCAGCTTCCAACCTCGGGTGAACTGTAGGCGCACGCCATACGCAGAGTATAGGGGAGAAGTTAAGCAGCACTTACCGATGTTTACGTGGACTTTTTTCATCCAGGGGTAAACCACGGGATCCTTCCGAGAGCTGGCTGACGAAGTGCTTTGGTTTAGGGGGTTCTGTCCAAACGCGGGTGGAGGAGGGCTCGGAGTTCCCGAGTCGCAATGGTGGCTTGGCTCCGGGAGAGGGGTCGAGAGTCCGGTTGGGGGGAGGACGTGACCCCGTGGAGACATCACCACCGCGGGCTGCCCCGGACCCTGGCACGGCGTGTAAGGCGGGTCGACACAGCCCGGTCGCTGGTGATAGAGCGACTCATGCTGAAACGCTGGTTCTTGCCTCTGGGCGCTGTAGTAGTCCGGAGAGTGACTGGGTAGGTAGTCATTCTGTGAATATTCCTCGCAGGGAGGAAACTTGGGGTCCACATAGTTGGAGTTGATCAAATAGGAACTCATGGCCATTAATTTCTTTGAATTGCACACAAGATATACTAAAATTTATATCTTTTCCCTTTACTCGTTTTCCTGTTTGGTAGAACCCTCCTACTTTCTGTCAAGTGAACAAAGTTAAGAATCCATGTGACAGCGTCAGCCAATGGCGTCGATCCTGACGATTCCCGGATAAGGAAATAGGATTAGGCATAGCAGATCGCGCTCATCATCTGGGCATAGTTTGCGTCGTTCGAATGTTGCATATACTTTTTACGCGCTGGCACGCTCACGATAAGCAAGCGGAGACAATCACAACAATAACAACCCGAAGCAGAGACGCCAAAAAAACCCACAAAAAAATCATAACATACCACCGGAGTTTTCAAACGGTCTGCAGAGCAGACGAGCTACAGCCCTCTCTCTCTCCTCCCCAAGTCAATATACAGTATACAGAAACAAGAATCGCTGCGCCCCAAGCCCTATACTTTGGCTATGTTCATCCAAACGAATTGTTTTCGCTCTTGTGGCCGGTGCTTTTGAAAACAAGTGCTGGGGTAAAGTGATGCCGTGTGCTCGCCCTTGCCAAAGCTTTTAAATGCACTCGCTAATAACGGTGAGAGAATGCCCTGGCGTGCGCCGCGCGCAGCGGAACGCTGTCAGAGATGAATCTGGGCTTGTTTAGGATCGATAGAAAATTCATCAACTAATTCAGGTTACAAAGCCTCCTAAATCACAGCTAGACCTTTGCATTAAAGCGAGTCTACCGTCAGTCCCCCCTAAAGACCGCGTTCATCCTCCACACCAATTTACACACCTTGCATAGTAATTGAAACTGTGCGCCCTTGCATTGCCAAATAGAAGAATAGTTTTTTTTTTTTTTTACTTCTTTCCTCATCAGGATCGCATTAACCTGCCTCGTGTAATGTTATCGCTGGAGTAAGGCATGGTGTGTGATCATGCGATAAAACTCCTTTGTTGTCCAAATTGACCGTTTCTCAATCGAAATGGTGACCCCCTGAATACGCCTTTCAATGGAAGACAAGCAAATCACATCACTTGAAAGATTGAAAAGGCAAATAAAACGATCTCTTAACTATCTGGAACATTTTCACACTGAAATAATTAATAAACGAAAACAATAACAACACGATTCCCCTGGAATTAGGGAAAATAAAGATTTTGGTGTAAAAATAATAATAATATATGTTTCAAAACACAAGCTGGGCATCTTCGGTGTCCATCGGTTTCGTAGGGTATACATCAACTACATACTCCCCTAGATACGAATTTGTGACCGTGAATCTGTTCACACAAATCCGGATCTACAGGGTATATATAGAAGACAGGTGTTCTCAGGACAGGTAGTGTCTGGACAGGTAGAGTCAGGACAGCGTCACAGCGGTATCAAGGTGTAGCCTCCGCCCGAAGCACAACCTAAACAGAGGTACTTTGTTCCTAAACATATAATGATGTGGATAGGGACCAGTTTCACTAATTCTTATTCGTTTTTCAAGACATTTCAGCTTTGGAAATACAGGCCACAACGCCAGAAATACACAACAGATATACCATAGAGCATATATACACTGCTTTTAAGTAACTGCTTTTAGGTAACTGAGCCTCTGTAAAAACAAATAATAATATTAATATTAATAATTACGCACGCGTAGAAGGGTTGGTCAGTAATATCATATCGTAATATCATGAAACCCATCGTGTCAAAATGAACTGAATGTGTTCATTTCAGCTCAGTAATAAAGCGTTCCCCAAGTCTAGGGGATGCCCCGCGTTATCTCACACTTGAAAAACGAGAATAGCTTGTTCCCAAACCGAGGCCAAGAATCTGACAGCAGAAAGTGAACACAAAGCGAGCTGAATAAACTTGACAGCGCGACAGGGCCAACTCCTTATGCACTGTATTAAACAAAAAACAACAAAAAAAATACTTTACGCACAGCAGACAAGACACAAAAGAAAGCAAGAGTGAGTCACCGAACACACAACTGTAGAAAGGTCAAGAGGCTCGCGCACAAACTGGAATAAAACATGTGGGTTTTATGGCAGGTCATTTTTGTTTACAGCTCGCGCGCAAACACCACTCAAACGGGGATTTCCGGAGGCAGGGGGATATAAAACAATAAAATATGCAAGGAGGGGAAAATGGCTCGCTCCTCTCACATCCTCAAAGCAAGTAGAACACAATTTACGACCTTTTTAACAAGTTTCCCCCTCACAACAAGCACCAAGACACTCATTTCGTTTGTAAACCTCTTGAAAAAAGCACATACTGTATCGCTGATTCTGGCTTCTGGAGATGCCAACCTTACGGAGTTACAGAAATATAATGACCATAGGGATTCTTAACATATCTTCTACATAAATAAGGTAAGATCTGTCAAAGAGAACATTTATGATCACAATTGTAATCTCCAAATAAGACCATTTGATATCGAATTCATCGTGGTACTAATAACAATGTTAATGTCAAGCGTAATAGGGATAGGTCGCGTTGGAATTGTATACTTTCAAATTTCAAGCATGTATTCATCAAAACGCACATAAATGTATGCTGTAGGCGTCACAACACAATCAGGGTTTCTGTTGAAGCTAAATGTATGGTTTCTAAAACAAATGGCAGGCCTACCTGTCAAATAGCATTGTCTGTAAGTTGATAGTCCACTCTTCATTTGTTGAATTAAAACCCACAAACATTCAGCCAAAATGTCCTTATGAACATGTGCACATTACATTTCAAGAGTCATTTTAAGTCATGTTCATGTCAAATCCTTCAAAATATCGACCCATGTTTACAATATAAGTATATATATAAATAATATATGGATACTGAATTAAATTAAAATATCAAATTACAGTAAATAAATCCACGTCATATGTGACTAACTTCAACAACAATCATAATGATATTAAAATGACCGAGGTGCGTGCGTTTGTGTATCAGTTTAGATGATGACAAAACATCTAATGTCAAAAGTTATTAATATCATTCGAGGGTATTGCTATTGCTAATATCCTATAGCCATGTGTTCGTCCTCTTTTTCAGCTAAAATGTAGCATTCTTCCCTCAAGGTGTTTTTGTATCAATGAGTGGTTTTATTGTGTCGGTGGGCCTTTGTTAAAATGTACGGGTCCTTTGTTGCTGAATTAGGAACCAAATTCAATTTAAGAAACCACGAGTGAAACAGAGCCCCATGTCATTTCAGGAAAACGAAAAAATAGTGGTGGGATCGAAGGTAACGTCTTTATACCATATTTATCTTTGTTCGTTTCATAATTAGTAATGAATGCTAAAAACAAAGCCCGATACATTAGTAACATCTTTAGCACCCCTAGCGTTTGCATATTCTTAGGCCTGCTTGGCATAATTCACAAATAGGCCTAAGCAATCTGCTGAACATAACACAATAGTTCTCAAATCGTCCTTTTCCTACATTGTATGAGTCTATTCTTCTCTCTTCGCCTTCTAAACCACTGGCATCAACATTGTACCACCACTGGACCGACAGATAGTCTACAATACTTACGATAGTCTACACTACTTACTATTCTTACTCCTAAGATCTAACTATGACAATTTAACTAGTTATATGGTGTAGAAAACCGATTATAGTATTCACGGCATAAAGGGAGAAAGTTCAGCCAGCGGTGTTGTCCACTTTAACCCCTTCACCTCCTGAAGTCGCCGACCTCGACTTCACCCCCTCAGCTAGCCCCTCTAAACGGCTACGGGGACCCCGGGCCATCTGCCTAGCAGGGGTTAATGTGTACAGGCTACACCGCCAGGCGTTCAGGGCTGAGAGCACCCACATAGTAGAGTCAAAGGTAAATATTCACCCCCATATCACCACACACGCAGCCGTGTGCTATATTCGCCGCTGGAGTCAGAGAGCTGATGTTTTCAAGTCATAAGTAGTCCGTTATGGATAAGGAGGGAGGGGGGAGACGCCGGGTGCCCTCGCCGCAGTACAAAGCACGTGGTTCACCCAGCCAGGCAAGCACCTGCTGTAGCGCAACACACACCGCGATATGTAAATGAAGCCACCGATGTCTTACTTACTTCGCTCCTTCGCATTTCCATCTCGTCTTCCGAGTTCGCCCCTCTCTCGCCACCTCTTCTGCTAAACTCAGGACTCGGTCTTTGCTCCGGTTATTTATCGGTTCTCCAAGCCTTTCCTCTCTTCTCTCTCTCATACACACACACACACTGTCTCACCGTACACCTCGAGCTCCTGAAGCCCCCCTTCTCTCCTTCCTCTAACGCCACAGGTTTAGCCCGTGACCTCTTCATAATACCTTTGCACGTGCAACTCCCTTCTCGTTTCCGTGGGTTTCCCCTAAGCTGTGTTCCTGTGCTCCGACGGCGTAAAGGGCGACGTTGGAAAAGGCGGACATTAAACTATCCAAAGGGCGCAAGCCAATCTCCGACGCGTACACAGCCGAGCCATAAGTGGAAGGCAATAATAAGATAAAACAGCGTGAGACCAACTTCATCAGTCGAGCGAACGAACGCGCCATTGTCGCTTTAACCTTGCGATGGGGGCGACGAGAGGGTCTGTCCCCCCGCGCGGCAACACCACCAACATGTCACCTAATACATCTAAAAACATAAAATGCACATTACCCCTCTGCCGTTGCGAACGCGACAAAACCACTGGTGCTTTAAGGCATTTTTGTTGTGGACTCAAGTTTTCGTATTAATCTCGTCAGTTTGGCAGTCTTTGTTAAACAGCGAGGCGTGTCACGAGTCCCCGGTACATTTTAATATTTGTTAGACGCGCTGACCTGCGTTTCACCCCACTCCGGGTCTCTCCCACTCGCGGCTTCTATAGTAATGCATGCATAGCTTGCTCGGTCATATTGAATTGTGCCCAGGTCATTACTTTGAAGAAAGATGGCTAGAAAGGGGGGCTCTTTCAAAAAGGCTTTCCGAGCCCGAAAAACAGCTCAAGCATAGCGCATTTCTTCATTTTCTTTGTTGCATAAATAAAATCTCCGGTGCACAATGGAGAGGACCAAATGTGCAGTTAACAAACCGTGATATATAACCATAACGTTAATGTGGAATAAAATGTAGAAAACGATATGTTCTCTTTTCCCCAAAAATATATATAAATTTTAATGTTTGTATAAATGTAGTTTTTAGTTTGATAAATAAATGCATTGATTTTTTATTTTATTTTGTAGCCTATTCAACCACACAATACGTTGCTTCTAGCGTTAAAGTATCAAGTGAATTCAATTGAGGTTATTCGATATCCTATCATTACGATGGATTTATCGAGAATTCTAGCTTTTACCATATGTCTTGACATCTTTATATCTTTTTCCCAAAAGTATCATATATTACAAATTCCAGGAATCCAGCATGATTGGGTTCAATAGAAGGCAAATATTTTTGGCTATAATTCGATATTATTTTCAGGGATTTTTTGAAAAATGTGAAGCTAAAGGTAGCTAAATTCATTCTTGTCGCGTCCTTGCCATGTGCAAAGTGCAGATATTAAGATGCACGCCTATGGCTTGCCAGGCAACGGCACATGTTACAATGGAATTGAAATTAATTCTGTGAACTCCGGTTGAACTCCGATAGGGACGTGTTCTCTAATACAATTATTCACCACTTATGCACTTTGTTTGGCAAAATACTGACCAACCAGAATCATATCATCCCGACTCTCAACCATTAGCCCAAATGTTTATGTCAATAACGTAATTATTTATTTACTGGATTATCAATTTTCTCATTTCTCTCCTCTCTACTCTCCTTTCCTCTCTTCTCTCTCTCTCCCTCTCTCCCTCCTTTTCCCCCAACCATAAAACATACTTCAACAATATGTGTCCAAACGCCACCCATTCAACTTCTCGACGTAGATAAAGAGCTTTACGTTAATAGAAATGTAGGCCTATTTGTTCGTGAATTTGCAGAGGGGTATTGCTGTTTTCTGAGTTGTAAAGGGTAACCATATTGCGTGATATAGCCTGATTCAAGAGCAAACAGGTTTGATGTTCTAACGTGCTAGTGAAAGTTGTCACCCCGTGGACAAAATGTTGTCTAAACATCCCCATTTCTGGCAACCAATGTCCCTTCGCATACCCCTCCTCGAAGGGTCGTGAAACTGTTGTTTCCGCATTGAAGGGAAGAGGAAGTTAGATGTTTACGGTTTACTTCAGTTATTTTGGGGAGGGGATGAATTCAAAGAATTTTCAACAGGGAGGCTAAATACTAAATATTCATTTTTAAAGATTTTTCAATATTGAAATAGGCCTAGGCCTACATTATACTGCACTAGTGAAGCTAGCTTCGGCATTATATAATTTCCAACAAAACATTAAAAGACAAATAATGTGACGTCAAACATTACAGTTAAACTATTAGTGCCCTGAATCGTGATATATCGTGCCCATGCACCTCAACGATTCCAATCGTTAAATATTATTTTTAGTTTAAATATGTGTATGTTTACATTTGACTAAATATAATGGCAAGTGCATAGATAGTCTGTGACCGCTCAGCGTTGTGTGGTCTATTTAGATCATGTTCCCACCGAAAGATTTGTTTTCTGTCTCCGTTCAACTTGGCTCAACCTCTTGGCGAGGGTGGATATAATTTTTTTGAGAGGAGAATCAGATAAGGTGAGTGATTTTCGAGATGGTAAAGCGAGATAAAGACTTTTGGACAGCGTTATGCTGATAAGGCCGGTGAGGGGAAGGGAGACTTTCAGGTTCACCACCGCAGGTCACGTGCATTCAGTTCAGCTAGTTCAGTAAATCTTTGTGCGTATTGCATAGGACCAATCCATGCGTTATACCACCAATTTCCGAAATTATCTCGGTCATTGAATTTCTTCAACAACATCTATGAGGACCATTTTTCAAGACTAGTAGGCCTAATTAGAACACCACAACCATTGGTACAGTAACCACAACTTCATAAAGATTTAGCGATTTTACAGTTTGTTTGTAAATATTTTTCACACCCAAACTAATTGATTTTTGTAAAATAATGGCTTATAATTATTTATATATAATATTATAATTTCAGTAGGCCTAGTCGCCTGGTATAGTTGTAAGTGAAGGTCTGATAATAGCAATAATTCTGCATATAAAAAATAAAAGTTAATTGCACAATAATAATAATTGTGGTATTACTAATAGACGTGTATAACAGACGTTTAACAATGCAACACTTAAACGCATAAATCCTGAGGTAGTAGGCCTAAAGTTGGTAGCCTATCATCATGATTCAACGGCTGAAGGTGGAAACATTCTTATTCTTTATCTTCTTGGCATTGTGTGCTAGGGGGCAGAGTTGATGAGCTATTTTGGAGTATCGGCCTAAATGCTGCTTTTAATTCAAATCTCCCATGGGTGAATATTGTATTAGTGGACAATTCCCCCAAACCCTTCGCCTCGCCTCGCCTCACCCTAAAAGTAACACGATAAAGCAGAAATAATGGGTATATAAGGACAGAGAATGTATCTAACGAGCCATTACACTTTCCCATGCTCAGAATCGCCGCGCGACAGGACGTTTAGCAGAGAGAGCAAACACCTGCATTGTGCACGAGAGAGAACCCCAACGTCACCAAATCCTTCCGTTTCTTCCCTCCATCTATAAGCGTCCATTTTTACTCCCCTCTCTCTCTTTTTCTCTCTCCCTCTCTCCCTTAGCGCGCAGGGGGCTTGCTTTTGTTAGCACGAAGGTCATCCCTTCACCTCTCCCTCGCCTCTCGCTATCATTTCTCTCATCTATGCGCATGAGACAATCTGTAGCCCCTCGCTCCCCTCTCCCCCCTTCCCCCTCCTTTCAATCCCCTCCCTCTCTCCCACTTTGCCATTGACATCCAGCAATTGGTCTAGAATACTGAGACGACAGCCGACGGCAGAGTCACGCACGACGTAAACTTTTGACCCCTCAACTTCTTGACCCCATGCAGCTATACAGCGCATTCTAACCAATATTGGATTCACCTCCATTGGCTCCAGGCGAAAAGGGAAATACGGGGAGAGTAGGCTTACCCATCTTATCTCCACAACTGCTTTTCACACACATTGCCTGGCTACTTTCTGGTTAGGATTTCAGCCCTCTCCTGTAACAAAGCGATGCGAAAGAGGGCGATAGCCATATTCTAACGTGATTTGTTGTTAGAATTGTTCGACTATTTTCTTAGAGTAGCCTATATATTGACTTATAATCGCCATGTAATCTGACCAAATTTTACCATTAGGCTACTGGGTGTTTTAGTAAAGAATGGCTAGGGGTTTAGGTTATCGTCTGTTTGGTTTCAAATCGTCGAGGCGCATGGTGGGCGGATGATAAGAGCGGTGGCCCAACTCTCTCTGGTGGCTGTGAACTTGGTCTAAAGCGGGCTCTGCTGGCGGCGAGGGAGAGCTGCATTTACACCGGATATTTCTTGGCTCTGATCTAACGGAGTAAACATAACTCGAATGGGGCAAAAGTCCAGCATCTGATCTTAATGAATAAACACTTGTATGTGTGGGGCCAACTTCAAAAAATGTTTGGCTAGATAAAGTTATGAACTATGTGATGAATGGACGTCTTAATTAGGATATGTTGTTGTATAAATAAATAGAAAGCCGGCACTTATAGTGATATCTATACGATATGTAATAGGGCCAGTAGAGTTATAGTAAAGTGGTTTTATAACAGAGATTAAAACTGATAAAACTAAGCAAGGCCATATTGGAAAATTGAAACATTTTAAATGCTGAAATCAAATGCTTACGGAGAAGCCCTATATTCGTGTTACAACGTCTCTTGAAGATGAACAACAAATCAGTCCTGTACATGTTCCAAGTATAAAACACGTCAAAAATACTGGCGCCAATTCGTACATGATTTATATTATTATTAGAATAGTATTATTGTAATTATTATTGTCGTTATTAATATTAGTGTTACTATTATTATGATTGTTACTGTTATTATTATTATAATTATAAATAGTAGTAGTAGTAGTAGTATAGTAGTGGTGGTAGTAGTACTATTGTTATTCAATTTAATCAATACTTCGGAAGTGAAACATAGTTACATAAAATTAAATATTACATATAGGCATAATTGTTCAAATGTTTGATTAAATACATCTGCAATATGCTGATGCAAGAATCCCCTCTTCCTCCGCAATTATGATTCAACTCAAACATGGGAAACAAATCTAATGTGTGTCATATAGAACCACAAATATTTGCTGGAGCTGCTTTATCACCTCACCATAATTAATTGCAAATATAAACAAGTCATATACGTCGATGTTATCAGCGTCTTATCTGAACCGCATATAGAATATCAGATCGGCGCAGCCTTCAATTGCAACCTGATTTATAGTCGGCCTATCCAACGGGTTTCCGTTCAAATCAACTCTCAAACGTGGACACGGTACACGAGCCACGTGTTGGACCGAGCCTGGTTTAAAAGTGGGATGTTTTGGTTGCCTATGCCACCCCCTGTTCCAACTCTCCTATCGGATATATAATGGGGGGAAACAAGAGGTAAATAAAAACATCTTTGGTTAATTCCTTTTCCCCCTGTCACTGGGTAAACACGCAGGCACATAGCTGTAGTGTCTGCGTGATGTGTATCTGCGTATTGTGGCTGCGCCTGCGCTCTGAGATGGAGCTCGCTCTGCACCGTTCGTCTGCTGACCTCGCGGTGACTCCTTCCCTATGCATTATGTATGAGATATGCGCCCAGATTACCTCTATCAATATGCAGAACACATTACGCTCTTCAAATGGACATTTAAACGTCCGAAATAGTGGCGTTCCAATGTTCGAGGTCCTCCATCGAAAAGACTGGAAAGATTCTGAGCTTTTTGTGACCGCAAATAATTATACAAAAAAAAAAAAAAGAGAAAGTTGTTTTCGGATTGTATAGACACAAAAGCAACGACTGTGTAATTAAATTCAGAAGGAGCAATAATTAAGACATAATTTAAGATTCTCTTGGAGGTTAATGTAAGATTAGTAACTGAAAGTAGAACATGGCTAACAACGACTCAAATTCATATCACCATAGACCAAGTGACAACCCTTATAATGTCAGGTAAACCCAGTTACAGTTTCCCATGCCCCGTTTACCGTACCTGTTCTGCTCTGCTCTCTCATGTTGTGCCAACAAATCACCAAAACACACACCCCACACCTCTCTCTAAAGCACACACGTACACACACACACACACTCACATACACACCTTACAATTAAAAAGCTGTCGCCTAGTTACTCACCTACACATCTACAAACTTTTATGCTCGTGTTAAGCCTCTGACTGTTAAAACAGAGTGCACATGAACGGGAAACAGATGAAGAGAGAAACACAAAGTGGTCGACGTGGGGGTCTGGGTCGGTGGAGTCGCTGATCAACTTTGAAGAGAAACAAATGCATGTTGCGCACTGCGGCTGTGCAGGGGGCCACTGACCGGGCTCCTCGCGACTGTAGGGCTATCATTATAAAAAGGAAGCCGATGAAAAATGAAATGGAAGCCCTTGCCTCCCCTCGCGACCAGAGTTTCGCCTTCCTGTTTACTGGCTGAAACTTCCTCACTCTGTTACGCGACACACACACACACACACACACACACACACACACACACACACACACACACACACACACACACACACACACACACACACACACACAAGAAATACAAAGACTAAAATACACCGGATACCCATATTCATTTTTTACATGTTGGACGCTGCAGGATGTAGAGACATGAACTCAGCCGGAGATCCCAGTGAATAGACTAGTACTATTGTAGCTTAGAATGTCACATAGGCTATAGAGGATAATCTCAACAAAGATTACAATAAAATGTAATAAAATACCATAAACTAAGTGTACCGTTTTCATTCCACATTCAGAAGCAAATTAAAAGATGAATAAAAGGTAGCTCCATTATGCAGGAAATAGTCGTATATTTACGAATGATAAACTCGAACTTTAATAGCAGGATAGGGAGGCTTATGTCGTGATTAAACATGAATATTGTCATATCCTTCTCATTCTTTGATGTCTTTATTATTGCTAGGCCTGTGGGAAAATGAGGTGTATTATATAGGATTATTTCACCGGATAAGACGTTATTTCTTCCAAAAGTTCGTTGTGGACTAATTCTCTATTTGGCGTTTCCAAACGTTATCGTTTTCCCTGTTTGAAAATGCTCAATAATTCTCATCAGTGTAAACAAAATGAATTATGACTTTATCCTGTGCTGAAAAAACAAAATATGATTATGAATAACTTTTATGGTAAATAATACTGTACGGTGTAAAGTTGTATTTTTTCTTAATTGCTTCAGCCTACTACGACAGGATTCTGCGTGTGCTGCGTCGCCCTAAGAGGCGAGAGCGCCACACATCCCCATATTGAAAATACATTGGTTAGATCCAAGTGAAAATAATTAATGACAGTTTGACATCGGTAGACGAGCTCTGAAGAACTTCCGAAAGAAAATCCCCTCTTGTTAGTAGCCATTTGCTCGCTAACCTTCCTGAGCCCAGGGTGCGTGTCGTGGTTGGCCTCTACGCCGGGGACAGACCAGGAGGGCAAAACACACCCCACACACTACACTATTATTAATTGTTCAAATAATGGCGCCTGTCTTTGATCGACAGTAACTGCCAGGGATTCTACGATAAGGATCTCTGCGCGAGGAGAAGTAATGATTAACTGTTTGAAAAGTTTTCACTTGAGTTTAAACTTAACTACAAGTTGGTCTCGAATACAAGTGTCGCCATGACACAAACAATTTACATGAGGGATTTAATCACATGGGGATGTAGCCTACCATCTCTCCGAGGTAAAGATATATCACAGATTAAAACTGAAGGGTTGAGGGGTCCTATATTCTCTGAATAAATTACCACTTCGGGCCTAGACATATGGCGGTTTTGATAGAGAGAATGTCCTAGATATATGACGGTTCTGATGTGAGAATGTTCGCATCCAGTTTTGTAATTCACACCCTTCCTGCCCGGAAAATATTTGGGCGGAGTAGGTCTATACGAACAAAGATTTGCTTGTACCTCCAGGACGCTTATCATTATGGTGTGTGTGTGTGTGTGTGTGTGTGTGTGTGTGTGTGTGTGTGTGTGTGTGTGTGTGTGTGTGTGTGTGTGTGTGTGTGTGTGTGTGTCTGTGTGTGTGTCTGTGTGTTCGTGTCTTCGTTCTATTAAAATCATAAATTCACATTTAGTGTAAATTTGGTTAGCATACAGTACTTGATGACTTTGGGAATCTTTTCTGACTTTCTTTCCGGACTTTACCATTCACGTCTTTGAACAGGCTGTGCGTGAAAGCAACAGTGGAACACCACAATAGAATATCAGATTATACAATAAAACAGAACGAATTATGAAAATCACAATATAGAAATATTATGAACATATTTTCATAATTACTTTGAACTTTTATCCCAACAGCTCCTCAGACGTGTCGCTGTGATGCCGTGATCACTATGACCGTCGAGTGTGTGCAGTCTGCGTAGGGCTCATAATCCCCACCAGGTAACCTCCACCTACACCTTTACCTTCATTTCTCATTGAGAAGGTAGTGTGGTATTGTTTCACAATAACTTTACCATTACTTGAAATGTCTAATAACAATATTCCTAAATCGAAATCAATTTTTCATATTGATTATACCATATACCATACTCAAGTTTATTTCAAGGAGCACATTACGCACAACCACAGTTAAAAACAATACAAAACAACACACACTATATGGTATGAAAGTTAACTGTAACAAATTAACAATTAATTCACAAGCTCAACATTGGAGTCTGTATGAATGACCGTGGAGGCAGAGGTCAAGGTTTGTAGTTACACCCATGAACACACAGCTTGAGCAATGCGTAAAGCACATACAGACACATGCACACACACACACACACACACACACACACACACACACACGCACGCACGCGCACGCGGACACGCACACACACATGCATGTATCTATGACGACTATATCACATGTCCCCCACACACAACAGATAACTAAAATACTAGAAATATATTAAAGTCCAAAGACTCAGCACCACATTCATACTACAGTAGAGACTAAAATGAATGACAGAATAATTACGAACGATGCCTGCCCTCTCCTCCCCCCTCTCACCCTCGTCCAACAGACCCAGACACAGCCAAATAAGACTTCAACTGGACTTACTGTGCGTAGGCGCATTTACACAGTCCAATGGCTACATTTCCGCCTTGCAATGGTTCGAACCGGAGCGCAGACATTGTGTGGACCAGACAAGGGCACGGTAGTGGCCTACCAGAGAGCTGTTCCCTCACTACTGACCCTTTAGAATCCCTCCGAAGCAGTTAAACCGTCACTTGCATTCTAGAATGTGAAATATATAGTACATTGTCAACTCCCCAAAACCATAAAACTAACTTTATGGACCCCACGTGACTTTTGAGAGCCAGTAAGGGGTATCTGTCTGTGGCCTGGGCGATTTTTACGATCTAACTTCGAGATAAAACCCTCATCCGTTTGACATGTAAATGTCATAGCTTCTTTTGGTATAGTTTGGCCAAAGGGGATAGCAAATTTTCTAAAGGCGAAGGCCAGGCAGCGCCGAGCAGATGGGGCTGTTGGCAGGACCTTCACTCGGCTCTCAAAAGTAGCGTAGGACCAGAAAAACGGTTGACTACACGTAGGTAAGTTCAGTGCTTGTTTACCGAGAACGATGCGTGAACTAATTTGTGCACTAGGGACAGCATTTAACGATGAGGAAATCATTAAAGAAAAGTGACCACTACGTAAATATTTTTGATGTCAAAGTTTGTCAACAAGATTAGAAGCAAAAGTGTGTATTCTGCTCGTATTTTCAGACCGGTTTCACGTGTGTTGCTGTGCTTAGTGTCCCATGTCGTTCATGGTTGTGTTTTGGGAAAATAAATGAGAGGTTAGGAGTACTGTTGTGTATGTGTCCTTGCGCGCAATGCGTTTTAGTTATGGTTCCGTGTACGAGTTAACCCGGGGCCTATAATTTGTCCGAATGCATTTGTGTATGACTATGGTGTATTCTCAAGCTATTTGGACCACATTTTGAGGCCAATTGACAGCTGTCTGCGTCCACAGACGGGTCTGCCAGGGTATAGCGTGGTCAGAGCCAGACCGGAGTTTGATCCGTGTTTGACCCCGGCGGTTGGGTCGTTTGTGGGATAGGCAGGGGGTACAGAATGACAACCAGTGGGCTGGAGGGGTTTTGATCAGAGTATGAGGAACTTTATTTTTTACTCCAAGGTAAGCTACAAACAAATACAAAAAGCTTATTGGCAAAATGCTTCCAGGCAGGCCGACATGACAGTTGCCATTTTCCCCATCATACACTTGTCAATCACTCTGCCCACTACAAATAGCCAATTGGTCACATTAAAAATGTCTAATATATACATCCTTTCTGGAACATAAGCATGATCCAATAATATACAATTATTTTTTTGAATATAATAACTATACACACATAAGAACGGATACAGGAATCTAGTCAGGATTTTTTTTATGTTTTTACAAGTTTCCCTTTTTTCAAAAAATAAATGAGTAATTTGAACACACGACAAAATCCAATGATATAGAATTCAAACAATGGTATGAAAACATGAAGAGGACAATTTCGGACAGACAGAGGCTCCTGTGAAAGCGATGTAGGGGCCAAACTAGTCTAGCTTCACTTCATATTTGGGCAGAGGAGTCTCTAAAGCTGTAAACTCAAAGGCATACACTCATTATAGGTCGTAAATAAGTTATAACATTAAAGAGCTCGCATGCCAACTTTCAAGAAAGCATTAACATAGCACTTAACATAAACATTATCGACACATAAACGATATTTATAATTACAATAACAACGGGCGGCACTGATAGCAGTTTTACTCTTTTTACACCCCTTCAAAACAATAATCACTGTAGTATTAAAAAGACAACAACATATGAACACTACCTTTTTAATATATATATATAAGCAGTACCACAGTAGAAGTAAAGTTGCCCTAAAACATCAAGAACATGCCAGAAGGTTCCGCGCTGTACAGTACTCGGTTATAGTGTTTTTGAAACCTATTTTTGAAATTGGTGTATTCTTTTAGTTTCTCTCTTTTCCACTCAACGTACTATGTATTTACTTGCGTGACCCCTTACTACGGCTGGAAGGCGCTACCAGCAGTAGCGAGACTCATACTCTTCAGTTTATTGTCCTTTTTCCATTTCATCCTCCGGTTCTGGAACCAGATCTTAATTTGCCGTTCTGAGAGGCAGAGCGCGTGGGCTATCTCTATCCTCCTCCTCCGCGTGAGGTACCTATTGAAATGGAACTCCTTCTCCAGCTCGAGCGTCTGATAGCGGGTGTACGCCGTTCGGGCCCTTTTGCCGTCTGGCCCAGTCATATCTGAATAGCATGGACAACACGCAAGGGGGTAAACATTAGGGAGAGTGAGTGGACCACCAAAGACAAACAGACAAGCAAATACTCAATAACTTTAACCAGCACACGTCCACATGCACAACACACACACACACACTCACACACACACACACACACACACACACACACGACCAAGCCCACGAGTACAGCTACGGATATTCCCTAACCAATGCGCGTAAAGATATTTCACACATTCGAATCTATTTGTGTTTTTGTGTGTATTTTTAGGTTATCAAAGCCCCCCTTTCACTTGAGATCGTATTCCCCTCGACAAAGAGCATGCTGGTTTATTTACCACATTCGTTTTCGTTTACCACATTTTTCTCTTCCTCAGTAGCCTCTGTTCCCCACACATCCCTCAACTTTTCTCCCTGCTCTTCCCTCTCCTTTCTTCCTGCATTTTCACCATTTTATTGCCCGACCTCTCCCCCCTCTACAGTAATAAAGTTCCCACACGTAATAAAGCTTAACTTTTCAAAGGGACAACAACTTCTAAGTCGTCCGGCCGTCCTGCCCTCTCTCTCTCCCACCCCGCTCCCATTCTCTCGCCCTCAGTTCGCGAGGCTAACCCCCATGACGGATTTATGGCGCTTTTGTGGAATTTGCTAAAATAAATGCACCGTCCGGCGCCACAGACGGAGGACACGCTAACGAATAAAAACCACACGCACACCAAAACAAACACAACCTTTTTGGTAGATATAAAAACAATGAAAAATAAGAGATAAAGACAGATCAAGCATATATGTACCATGGCTAATGTGCAGTTTCCGCATCCAGGGGAATATCTGTGGTGCTTGGCCATCGCCCGACGCCGCGGTGGTGGAGGTGGCTGTGGAGTCTTGCTTCTGCTGCGTCCGGGGAGCAGGGTTGGCGCTGCCCGCTCTGTGTGTGCCCTCCTCGGTCTCGGAGGAGGCGCTCGCCTCGTCTATTTCAGTGAAATGTGGGGTGTTGGTGAGGTTACTGCCCGCCGTGGCGGCGCTCTGGTCGGACGGGGGCGAGGAGCACTTGGGTCCCAGGCTTTCGCCGTTGGAGCACGGCAGAGGTTCCGGGGACGCGAGCGAGCAGCTTGACTGCTGTCTGAACCGCGTCTCGGGCACCGGGGACGGGAAGCCCCGGGAGTTGTCCCCAACAGCCCCAAAGTGGCCAGCGTTGCCTGAACGATTGACGGTTAGGTCCATTCCATTGTAGTTGTAGCCGTAAGAACCCGAATGCATGGTGCCAGAGTCCCTGTACGAACCGTTCATAGCGTTGCTGCTAGTTCCATAATTTAGTAACTGATAGTCGGGGCCATTTGGGTAGCGCCCTGAGAACGAGTTTACAAAGTAAGAGCTCATTTAGGTTGTTTTAGAGGGCTTGATTTGTAGATCTTGGTCGTTATAACGCTGTGCTTCACGATTTATGATGTATTAATGAATTATAGCAATGCACTGTACTTCGTTTTTGCTATGTATGCGGCCAAATATGGGGGTGGGGGTGCGTTTGGGAATCACGTGCTTTTGTTGACCAGTCGTAAATTCTCACTGATGACTTCAAGAGGTAATTCATGCTCTATGGTTACAAATGATGACGAGATGGGAGTCGTTCTGCTCAAGTCAACGTGAGCCTCCCATGGCTGGGCTGTGCTCCTTGTTGGCAGACAGCGTCACCTACTGGAAATGTAATTTATTGCACAGAAGGACTTGTAGAGAAAGAGTTTTTCTCAGGATTTAGACTGTTTTCGGAGGGGATAAAAATGATTTGTTTGTCCCATTACTTTATTTATCGGCTGTTACGGTCTCAATATCATTTAGCGTCTTTATTGACCTTTTCTGTGAGTGAAAACTGGGCCAGTGGCAATAAATGCGTAATTAATAACGGAATATTAATACGGAAGACAAACACCACACTACAGCTAATAACGTTTATAGCTATGAGGATGCTTCCTAAAACGCTATTCATTCTTCTATACGCTCAAAAGAAATGTCTCTTGAGGTTGTTTTGTTTTACATTGCCCCTCCATAAATCAGATGATAAGATACCAAGGCAATAATAATAACAATAACAACAATAATAATAACACTAATAACAATAACAATAATAATAATAATAATAATAATAGATTTTGGCCTATCCTAAATATGGTACTCCGTTTATGTGTTTGTCTTGTCACATGGCGTTGTTTGACTATACATGTCGTAAGTAGCTTAGTCAGAAAGGCCTGTATTTACATGAAAGCAGATCCTAGTTCCACAGAATAGTCATCCATAGCCCAATATAGCCCTAAACCTATAGTACAGGCGCAATTGGGAACGTTCAGTTGGCCTACATGTCAATATCTTCGTTATAATCTAGCTTTGAAAACATTACACAAGTGTATTCAGGAAGAAAATAAAGAAATAATGGTCTTTTTTGGAGGTCAAACCTAATTTGTCTGCGTATTTCATGTCCATTTTCTGCTCCGCCATGCAAAGTTATTGACTGGAAACGTTTAGCTTTGCGCAAGAGGAATGCAAAACCATGATATATGGAAATGGTTGATTTATGCTTTGTTGATTGAAAGGTGCAAGTTATTTCATGTATGTGTACCATGATATGTAAACGCTTCCTTACGTAACACACGTTTGTGCTTACACACAGACCGGAAAGGGACAGTTGAGATATCCCAGACTATCTCCGAGAGATATACAAATTGATATTCATGTGTCCTACATATTCCAGACGTCCATCCCAGATATCACACACAAGGTTTCACTAAGTATAACTGACTTTTGTAACAATAAAGCTATAGGATATGGCCTGCTTTAGCTACAATTAACACACACACACACACACACACACACACACACACACACACACAAATAAGTTGATGCGGTTTTCCTTCACATACGCCAGACTCATGTCTAGCTTGCTGCATGTGTGAATGGTGTCATATACACTGGGGAGAGTGTCGGTTGACAAATTCCAGATAATTTCTATGTAATTATGTAATAGGAGAACAGCAGAGCCGAGGATATCTTCTTTGCGTTTGTAAGTCAACACTGTTGCTACCTGAAAAGAGAAGGTGGCCTCTGAGGCACACACAGGGTCGCGCGGACAGTCCAGTGTTTGGGAGAGTGTGTGTGTCTGGCGCGCGGACAGGTCAACTTTCTCCCGCGGCCATTAATTAAATCACCCCTCGCGCTTCTAAACTGTCACTTTTCTGGCCGCTTTGACTTGCCTCGCGTTGCCATAAATTCGTATATTTCATACACGTGCGAAAGAGCGAAGGTTTATGGCTGAGAATGTGTGTTTAAACATTCCATCTGTATATGACTGTGTGAGCAGTATATGGACGTTGCGCGTTAGGGGGACGAATGGAGGCCAAATTCACTCCAAAATTTGTCCTGAGAGGAATGTAACTGGTTTTGAATAGCAATGTTATATAATTATTCACAAATCCATATAGAATTATGTATTTGGCCAGCTGCACTAAATTGTGTACACACGTTCTAAGCAGGTGGCAGAATCACAAAGAACTGTAAAGTAAGCTCGCGCAGACATAGCATGACAGGTTGAATAGTTCTGACATTTTATTGAATGATTTCGTAAGGTAGATACGTATTTGTGACAAAACCACAAACAGAAACCATGTATAAAATCCATAAAATATAAACTTTCTGACCCAGTCTAGGTAGTTTTGAATTATCAGTAGATCACTACTTACTCCGCATGAAACTATAAAACAAGTCAACGAAACAACTAGATAGGCCTACGTCTGGGTATTTAACTTACAAAAAGAAATACAATAATTCACCGTACAAGGAGAATTTCCTTTTTATTTCTATACAGCTTAAATATGAACACGAATATGACATATATTTCAAATAGTTTCGTTAAACATGGTCATTTAAGTTATCAGACCATATCCTAAATCAAGAGACAAGAGCACAAAAACACTGTGATTCGGGTACCCGAATTACAGGATAAAAAAATAAACATAAAATGACAATAACAATAACAAAAATAGAAAGTTAAGTGAACTTATGGAATGCTACAACAAATTTACCAAACACAACTTCACCAAACTGTGAACATATGAAGGGAGGGATCTTCATATCTGAATAGGCTAACAGAAGACGATAGCCATACGCCATATATGCATTATTTTCCTCTTCTTGTTTCTTTACTCTGTCCTCTTCTCTTCCTCCTCCTCTCCGCTGGTTTGAGAGGAGTTGATCAGTTTATTTTCCTTTTTCCACTTCATCCTACGGTTCTGGAACCAAATTTTGATTTGGCGTTCTGTTAGGCACAGTGCGTGCGCGATCTCGATGCGGCGCCTCCGCGTGAGGTACCTGTTAAAATGGAACTCTTTCTCCAGCTCGAGCGTCTGGTAACGGGTGTACGTCTGACGACCCCTGCGACCGGGGTTACCGAAGGTCCCTGTCAAAAGAAAGGGAAAAGACAAGTCAAACATTAACGACGAGCTTGTGTTCATTGAGCTGATAGATATGTCCGGGGAGATAGAGCCCGGGAGAGAGCCGGAGGCAACCCGGAGGCTCAGACTCAAACTGGGACTTTCAGGCGAAGACTTACGTGCCACTGCTTGGGAGACACGTTGTGTACAGTAGCAAAAACATGGCAGTTGTTTCTACAGTAATGGGAGCTACTGAAAGCTACTGTTACATTCGTGTAACTTATCTTTGTTTAGTAGCCTTGAGCAGTAACGTGATGGATATAAACGTTTATAGAATGTGTTGGTGGTTTTGCATCAAGAAGCTGAGCACCAGCTAAACAAATAGACCTCAAAAATATGATGGCGTTTCCTGTTTGTTACTCACATACAAAAGATATTCAGAGGGGGGATGTTAGTTTTGGCGGGCCTCATATCTGAGTTGCATATCTTCATAAACAAAATCTAGATTACAGCAGAGGAGCACACAAGGCGCGGTGATACACATGGACATTCTAAGGAACACACGAACATTCTAAGAACATCAGCCGACATCTTGACCAGAGATAAATGTAGGCATTCGCTGATTTACCTCCACCACTTCTGGCAACTCTCACTATCAATTAGAGACAGCGAAATAATAAATATAAAGACGCAGACAATCCACTGTTGGATTGTGGAGGGTGCACTTAACGTGACCATAGATCAGATGTAAGGATATCCAGCAGTCAGGGAAGTGTCCTGCGCCTGTCCATTAAAGTTGTTTTAGAACGTTTTTTTTTATGTCGAATCGGAATTCCTCGAATGTAATTTATTGCGCCCATATATTTCCCTATTCTTGTGCTGCGTGTTTCCCTATCATCTTTCATGTCTCTGATATATTTTGTATTGGAACTCTGTCTCTCTCTCACACACATACACACACACACACACAAAGTCACACATACACACATTACAGCCACTGACTAGGCTGTATTTGCTTTGTGATAACCTACAGTTTGAACTTAGTGATAGTGAGAGTCTTTTTGTGGTGGATAACGGAGTCCTAATGGGAGGAACTCTGACAGAATAACAATACGACCCAACTTTCATGATAACAGAAATATTTGATGGAACTGCTTTTTCCATTGTTGCCAGGGATGTGCTCGTGCGCTGGGCGCTTTTAATCTAGAACGTGAATAATGTCAGCCTCGAGGCGATTGGAACCATAATCATACCAGCTGATAAAGACTGAGAGAGAGAGAGAGAGAAATCACACTGTGAATATGAAGGACGCTACTGAGGTTTAGCAAGGGATATAGCATCTTTTTTCAACTTCCTCTATACTTTAAGCCAGAGTGTGTTTAATACACAAAAGCAGAGCGACATTATATCTTCCTACAGTACGCTCTTCCGGCGCTGTACAGTTGAGTAGCCGGTCACATGCAATAGAGCGGCATGTAGCAGCCGCGAGAGACAGGATAAAAACCAAAACAAACCGTAAGATAACAAAACGCACACACACACACACACACGACAAGGGTGTATGGACTCACCGTTACACGAGTTCATCCTCTGCATCCACGGATAGACAGGCGCCGAGGACTTCTGATCCTCGGTGTCCCCGAAAAGGCTTTTACCCTGCCCCGTGCAGTCTGTTTTACGGTGGTCTTGGCTCAGCACGAGTGAATGTTCCTCTATGCTGGCGAGCGCGCAGGCGGGGTCCTTTTCCCTGTAAAAGCTGGCCGTGGCGTAGTCGCATGCACCGGCGGCGGTGGCCCTGCTGTAGGCACCGTTCGCCTGCTGGTAATACGAGGATGGGTACGCCTTGTCTTGAACGCTGGTAGCTCCATAGGCAGCACCGGGATAGTGTCTTAAAGGATCTGTGTATCCGGAGGAGTACAACGGTATCTGTCCCAGGAAAGACTCCTGTCCTCCGGGCAGAGTCACTGGGAAAGTTGAGTTTACAAAATACGAACTCATTGGGAGAGCTCTTTTCCTGGGTTTATGATTTGTTGTGTTTTATAGTCCAAGTGGTTTAGCTATTAGTAGTTTATCGGAGATTGGGTTTTTAGTTGAGGGGGGGGAAGCTGGGTGGCGATGTGCCAGTGCGGGACAGAGGGAAACCGTACCATCTGACCATGAGCTGACCAATCGCGTGCGTCCGTGCCTGCAAAATAGCACCCTCGAGGGGGGCTGTGATTGCATGCGCCGGGGGACCCCAGCGCAAACCCGAGAGCAGGCGTTTTTTTTTTCTCCTCTGCTTTCGCCTTTCTCTCCTTCCAATGAGATTGCACAATACGAATCACACTGGAGTCTTAAAGTGCTAAATTGAATACATCGACACTTCTCTCCCCCTCCGGTTTGGTCTTTGGTAAGCCCATATACAGTGCGGCCCTATCCACTCAAGGCAGATAAAATATCACCCTTCAAATAATCTCCACATTAAAAAGGATTTGAAAACGTAAATCGCTTGAAGACGCACGGATGTGGGGTGTTGAGTTATTTTCTGCATTTGGAATATATTGTGTTTGTATTTTTAGATTGATTCTCTCATTACAATATGTGAAGAGATATGCCCTGTCCTCGCTCACGGCACATTCTCGTCACTGTTATTTTCATAGCGATTTCCATCCTGATAATTGACAATATATAAAGGATTTTCATCATAGTCTTTATATTAACTGGAATATCTATGGAAATGGATCTGGATTTTGCAACAGGTTGTCTTCAATTAACACATTTTCAGTAATATTAGTAGACTTCAATACATGATTTAAATGTGGTCTGATCTTTTGAGAGCCATGGCTTTTATCAATGTTTACAGCAAATTACCCTGCCATGAATTGGTCGGTCCTTTAGGTTGTTTGTTGAGCTGCTCTGGCCTATGTTGCGGTGTAATAAAAGTAGCTTATTACCGCATTTGTCTGCTCCGAGTATGTATTTACACGCATGCTTCCCTGACCACATTTCATGCGCCGGTTTTTATTTTCAAAATTATTGACTGGGGAGGTCATTAAACGTTGTAAAGCTTTCAATGTTTTGCTGACTTTTCTACCACGACTCGACTCAAGTCTGGATCTGTTTTTCATTTACAAATGGCACACAGTTATATGGCCAGAATACGTGTCACTAACGCATAAATTACCCCTTAACCCAGTCCCATAAATAAGACCGGTCTTCGCGAGCTTGAAGTGTTGCTTGACCGACTGCGCATGCAGGGAATCTGTGCATTTTTTACTTTCATTTTGATTCTCTTTCAAAGTGACCAGGACGCGGTGCTTCCTTTAGTTCGGCCTGGTTTTGTTTTGGACGGGAAACCTCCATTGTGAGGGCATTTGTTAAAGTACACAGTGAAATTGACCAGTCAAAAGCTCTCGGTTAATAATTAATGTGCTATAATAACTACCCTGAGTGGTTTTCCTATTCAGCCTACTCAACTAAGCACGATTTTGCATAATGGTCTGAGACTATGGGCCTATTACTGGGTATCAGAACTAACTTTGATGTTTCTCTGATGACATTCTCATTGCGTTTTCTGTCCTGTCACAGGTCTGTGTTCAGCTTTACGCACTGCGAGGTGAAGCCGTCAGAAGTACAGTCTGGCCAGAAACCTTTTGAGGACGAAAACCCCACAGCTCAAAAGTTGTCCAGGAACACCGGGAATAGACGCAGCCATGGGGATACAAACTGCAGGGACAATTGTCAAACAGCTATGGAAACAGAACCGGAAATCCCGGTGAAGATGCGTCTGTGTGGAGCAAAAGTTTCTGTTGTGTTTAGACAGACCGGAGAGGAAGCACGCGTGTCTGTCACTTTGTGTCATGTGTCCCGGAACTATCTCAAAGTCGCACGAGATGACTGTGCCGCATGACATTATCATATGTAAGTATTCAGTCTATTCATGACTCTGGCATTCTATAGTATATTTGTTTGATAAGACAATATATTCATACATGTATGTACAGTATTTAAGTATTTGTGTAAAGTCAAGTCATAGACAGATATTCTTTCCATATTAAATGATTCCTGTGCGTAAGTGCATTACGCACACTCGCAATCCCATATTGTAGCCTATAGGCTAAATATAATTGAACATATTATATAAAAAGTTAGTTCTGCACGATTGTATTTTCACATTTTGTATTAATTATACTTTTCTGAAGTTTATTTTTAATCTTAAAGTGAATATGTATATTTGGTTGGTTGGGATTGTGTAGGCCTATAGCTGTACAATTGTGATATATCATTAAAATGTACAGTATGAACGATCGAAACGCGTTGTGGTGTCTTGTGTTTTGTAGAAGCTGTTTTATATCAGTGGGGGAAGTGTTTTAGTGTTTTAGTGTTCGAGTGTTTTACTGTTTTATTGCCGTTTATGACGCCTGTAAATCCACCGCGAGGACGGTGGCTGAAAAAAAGCCGTTGCAACAGAAGTTAAACCAAATGCGTCAAACATACAGTAGACTACACACAGGCCTATACTGTAACTCACTCCTCTAGAATAAATTAATTTATAATTATTATATCAAACCACTTAGCATACGGCCATATTATGGGCTATATTACAAACAATCAATAATTATTCAAAACTATTACTATGTCATGCTTGGCGCGCGCTCACGTGGACATTTCCTCTTTTAATAATCGAAAAAGTGCGTCTGAACGACCCATTCGGCCACACTGACGTTATAAAACATAATTAGATTAACTGCAGTATTTTCAAAGTGATTATTGTATCCTACTAAGAATCATTACAAATAACTTAGGCTCTACAGAGCTTAGATCACAGCTTATCATTTCACATTCTCAAATTCGGAGGTGGACGTTGACAAAATGCGTTTTGATCACTTGGACATTCTTTAGGCACAGCGAAATTCAGGGGGAAATCCACAGTGTATCGAATTAAACTAGACAAAAGTAGACAATTGAATAATAAAAATATATAGTTTTCTAATAAACAATATGAT
>NC_139663.1:20876714-20936714 GCF_951799395.1 Argentina silus
ATAGGCCAAACGGACAACCATAAGAGACACACATACACTATTTGACATTGCTCTTGTTTTGTTGGCCTACTTCTGCTATTATGTTGCTATTGAAATGTAGATATTTACCTTATGAAATATTAAGAATGTGTAACAATAAGATGCCCTAATGATGAACCAATGTGGCCGCTTGGTCTGGTCTATGTTCAGATAGTGTGCGCCGTAGGCCTACGACCGATTATCACTGTATTATGCTCTTCTCAGTTTTGCAATCTTCTATTTGAATAATAGAATAATAATAGAAGCGTTACACATTATGTTTCTCTATGGTCTATGTTTGTTTAGCATTACTTATTGGTGATGACGTGCGCACAGAAATAAACCACTTTCATCACAGAAGACACCTTCTCCATCTACAGTAGATACCGAGGGCTATGTGGGAATAACAACACATTCCAGCATAAGAGAAGATCCTGTAAAAGCTGTTTTCATAAAGGGTGTTTAATCCAATCGTGTGGTGTACCCTGAACATGAACATAGCAATATCAGAACGAATATCCATGGTGCAAACACGATGCGTAAAAAATGTTTCGCAATGCGGCATTCATTTCTCCGCATTGTGGTCAAGGCCCATATCATAAACATGTCGGTTAAGAAATGTCCTACAGTATGAAATGCATTCCACTTCCTGGTTTATTTTTCGTCGTAGATACAGTAGCTAAAAGATTGCAATTGATGCTTCCTATATGCAAATGAAAACGGTTGAATATTAACGAAGAGGGGAAAAGAAAGTCTAAACGGTGAAACGGTGCTTTGTTGCTGAACCCTAAATGTTGGCGCACAAGCAAACGCCTCCGTAAACGCCTGTTTCCCATTTTGTTGATTTTTTTGTTACTTTTATGGTGGTTTCCGGCCTTTCATTGATGCAATAAACACATTAGTTACAACCCCCAATATAACAGTCTTCTTTTGGTTCTATGGGGCTGTATAGTCCGTAGCTTGCACCAGCCTCGACCATACGGCTGGATCAAACACCGCTTCAATAGGGCTAGTAGGAAAACCTAACCTTATTACTAATAACCTATTCGACTTACATCAATTAACTGAACAAAATACAAATAATAAGGCATGTTGATGTGTGGATAGGATGCTATCAAAACCAGTAGGCCTATCGTTATTCCTAATATATATATATATATAGGTATACATGTCGTAAGGAAAATCTTAAATTAGGCCAAATTGATAGAAACAACATTTCCACTAAGGCAAATGACTAATAACTCCACTATTTCCAAATAACAGCTGCTATGATCATAACATTGCTAGCACACACGAATAGGCCTCTCGTCACCATGCAGAATACTGCTAGCACGAGATACGTAGTTAGAGAAGAATAAAGCGTAAGAACGGTGTGTGTGTGTGTGTGTGTGTGGATTGTGGTGATTTGGACTGTGGTGATTTCTCCGTCATGTGGACGTGAATATCAGATATGTGTACAGTAGTGTATGCCCGGGCTATCGGCTAGGATACTCCGGATATGAGTGTTATCTGCGAGGGAGGGACCGTGTTAGATCAAAGCATTTATTTTTACTTTTCTATAACTTTTTTTCTATCTTCGATGACAGAGTGATATTTCTGATTAAATAAAGGGATGTGTTCTTCTATAGGCCATTGCATGCGAAGCCAAGCATCCTGTCTGCGACATTTCCTGTGTGTAACTTATTATGCCAAATCCTAGGGAGAAAAAAAAACTAAACAGAAGAGAAATATTTCCAATTCTTTACTTTTATTGACATGAATAAAACAATTGTGCAATTGAATAACGAATAGTCCCTCACGACACGAAAATATACAAATTCCTACATCCCGTGGTCCACTGTACAAGTCAACAACAAAAGCTAGATGCGTAAAATTAAATTGACAGAGTTAAAGTCCTTACAGCAAGACAAAAAAATACATCCATAAGAACATACGACAGAAGATAAAATATATAATAACGAGGGTGACCTTCGATTTGCAAAAGTGCTGCAAAGCCGCTCCCTTTTCGGGAATAGTTCCCCTAATAAAAGGTTTTGCATCACAGGTCGACGTCAACACAACGGACTCCAGATGAGCTCTCACTCTCTAAAACCAAAATACGAGTAACATCATTTTAGTAGACTATAGCTTAGCAACGAATGTTTACTCTTTTTTTTTTTTTTTTTTTTTTTTTTACAATTTCACTGTACTTTTACCAAAACAAGACGTGGCTTTGGACGTAACATTTATAAATCGTTAATCTTAGTAGGTAGTATGTATGTTTTTACTCAGTGTATGAATAGGGGAGACAGTTTCCCCTACAATTGTAATATCAGTCTCTAGATTGCTCCTTCATATTTTTCACCGTCATTCATCGCTATTCCTCCTCTTCCTCGTCCTCCTCTGCTCCCGGTTGTTCGACCACGGGAGAGCTCGGTCCTGTCGTCGTCTTGTTCTCTTTCTTCCACTTCATCCTCCGGTTCTGGAACCATATTTTGATCTGCCGCTCGGTGAGGCACAGCGCGTGGGCTATCTCTATGCGTCGTCGGCGGGTCAGGTAGCGGTTGAAGTGGAACTCCTTCTCGAGCTCCAGCGTCTGGTAGCGCGTGTACGTCTGTCGGCCTCGCTTCCTGTCTCCACCTGTGAATAACGGAGAGAAGGGTGGGGTGTTTGAACAGTTAACACATATTAAACTGTATTGTTATAAGAAAACTATGACTCTGAATTTGATATTAATTTTCCACAGGCCTGTAGTTTGTTCATGTGAAAGCGAAGGCTAGACTCGAGATTTGTATTTAGTCCACTGGTAAAAAAAAAAAATATGCTCAATTCAATTGACAATTGTAATGAAATTAAATGTAATTAAATGTAACTACTCGTTTTTAGGCTTAAGGATAGAGTGTATTAAAGTGTTAGCCTAACCTATATAGATAGATATGCTTCACGTATGCCGATGGTATTACCGGAAAGCATATCCTACACTATGCCAGCATAACTCAAATTAGTGAAAAAAATGGATATCTATTGAAATAAAAACAATTATTTCGTTTAGATATGCTCTGCCCAAAACAGACTAGGAGAGTGATGTATATTTTCTTAAGGTGAAAAAAGCATCAATAAAGGAACTATCAAATCTCTGTCTAATGTTTTGAATATGTTAATAATTCTATACCTATATTTATACACGTAAAAACAAGAGGTAGAGGTGTATGCAAAGCTGTTTTACAAGGCAAATATAAACATCTTTAGGTGTCTCTTAACAAGCTATTTGCGCCCCTACTAACTGTAAGACTGTATAGTAAACGAGTTTTACGGTCCCGCAGGTCGATGGTGATAGGAAGCTCATACTGTAGCAGTCTAATATCCAACGGCTTACTTAAATCCCAGGCTATTTGTATCACAATTGAATACAAGTCTAGGCGTATTGCATGTTAAAAGTATAAATCAGTTACAATGTGTTGTCGACGCATTATAGCTTATAACCTCGCGGTCACGGTGGTCGAATTTGTGTCAATGTGGCCTGCATGGTAGACTATATATCAAAAATTAAAACAATACAACGTTTTTTTTTATCATTAATATTGAAAAGTAATATAATAGCAGAACTAGGCTATATATGGCCTGTGAGTCTTTGTGTCTGTGGGCCTATAGGCTACGAGCTGTGTCGTGTGTTGTTGTCATGGTGTTGTTGTAAAGGATCTAAACCAGCCGTGCACTTAACACCACTTACTTTACATTGCTACTCAAGGCGCAGTTACTGAATACAGGCCGCACCTGTAATGCTATACGCCGGCCATTATCATTATGGTATCAAGGGTTCATCCCAGCGACGGTTCAAAACAAGGCGCATATTTCCCATCCAATAGGCTGGCATGTAGCTACAGACAAACACAAAAAAACATAAATACATTTGCACTCTCTCAACTGTGGACCTGCATCTCTTTCACATACAAAAGGCCAGACATTCCACTGCAGGAACTGAAAGGGGGATTTGTGGGGGCTTTCTCAACAACAACACCTCAACAGAGCCTTAATGGAGCGTACAGGCCGAGGCCTCCTCGTATCAAACCCCGATCGCAGGTAGAGATAGCCGAGGAGCAGAACATGATCGCTCCGCGGTGCTACACACAAGTGGGTTTTATTTCCAAATGTTCCGCATTCGATACGAACGGGGACGGGTCTCCTCCTCGCTTCCGCTCGAGGCAGACAGCCGTCTAATGGAGTCTACAGCGGGCTCGAGCGCCGTGGAGTTTTATTGGGCGCAGTGGTCACTAACGTGGTTCTCATTTCCGCGTCTGGAGACGTGTCACATTCAGAAATGAGACGGGCACGGAGTCAGGCATGAAGAGAGAAGAGAGAGAGAGAGAGAGAGAGAGAGAGAGAGAGAGAGAGAGAGAGAGAGAGAGAGAGAGAGAGACAGAGACAGAGACAGAGACAGAGACAGAGACAGAGAGACAGAGAGAGAGAGAGTTCTGGACTGAGAGGCAGGCAAAGGAGAGAGGGAAAGAAAGAGAGAAGGGGTATTCATTCTTATTGATGATATTTTTCTCTCCTATGGTGTCCGTCTGTGATTTGTTTCTCAGTAGAGACGGCTTGGCTGGAATTCCTCCCCGACAACCGCAGTTTTTGTCAGGAGTTTTAACAAGGACGAGCATTGTACTCGGAGAGCCACACAACACACACCCATAGTATAAGAAATGGAAAGTTAATAGGAAAGAGACGTGTGTGTGTGTGTGTGTGTGTGTGTGTGTGTGTGTGTGTGTGTGTGTGTGTGTGTGTGTGTGAGAGAGAGAGAGAGAGAGAGAGAGGGGGGGGGAGAGAGAGAGACTATAAACCATAGCGATAAGGGATTATTTATAAAGTGTTATAAATGCGTGGAGTTGTGGAAAAGTGCATTTCTGGAGCGAACGATATTTCCTTTCGCTTTCTAAAATTAATCTGGTTCTGGGTTCAACATATCACACTCAGACATTCCAACGTTTTTTTCCCCCAAAACGTTATTGCCCTCAAAGTCCCAAACCATTCCCCATTTAAATTAGAATCTATGGGTTCATTACTGGGACTGGCCTGTGCGGGTGGTACACGGTCACAACACACCACATATTTCTTCTCCTCGGCAAGGACTCTCGCCTCTCTCTCTCTCTCTCGCTCTTATCTGTGTGTGTGTGTGTGTGTGTGTGTGTGTGTGTGTGTGTGTGTGTGTGTGTGTGTGTGTGTGTGTGTGTGTGTGTGTGTGTCTGTCTGTCTGTCTGTCTGTCTGTCTGTCTGTCTGTCTGTCTGTCTGCTTCTGTGTCGCCATGTGTACAAGACAAAAAGTCAAGAGCAATGAGCAGAATATTTCATATCTTGATTTTTCATGTATTTGTGCCGGTAACGGGACTTTAGAAATCGAATTGTGATTTCGTGCATCATTTACTGAGTGCACCTGATTTTAAGAGGAAAAGCCGTTAACGGACTAGGCAACGGATGGCTGGCACAGTGGGAAATGCAGGGCATGGGCACACTTCAAAGCGGGAGAAAAATGTAAACCATGCATATTTCACACGGCGACATGAATAGCTTACACACAACTTTCACGACGAGTGAATACGTATGAGAGAAACGTGTGGCAACGAAAACCTGCTAGTAAATGTCAGTAGCAGCGGCTAATGAGGACGTATCTGTTTCAAAACTATTTATGTTGTCGTAGGTTCTGCGCCAGAGGCTAACAAGAGGTGGGAGAACTGCAAGCTGACAACTGACTGATAGGGACTTTATGGTAGTAGTGGCCAAAGCCTCGAGTGTCTACAGAAAATCATTAGGCAAAAAGTTGTAAGCCACTATTTCACTTTGGGGCCGCACACGAATTGAAAGTGGCTGTTCCTTGATGGTGTGTAATTTTTCAGGAGGCCCTGAAGTGCGTAAAACGCACGCACGCGCGCGAACACACACACGCACACACACACGCACGCACGCACGCACGCGCGCGCACACACACACACACACACACACACACGTTTACTTTTACGTATGCATTTGACAATTTGACATTTCATTTGTTGCTTTACTATAAGCCTACTGTGGAGCTCCGCGGCTTAGCATAAGCATTTATATCCAACAGGGTTGTGTGTTACATGGGAGGAAGGCTCAGCTGTAAGGCCTACTGAACTATTCCACAATCAGCCAGTTGAGAATGCCACACAAAGGCTATACTGGAACAAAACAGCATAGGGCACTATGGCTCACTCCCTAAACCACAACTGTCGTCGCAGTATTTACAGTGTTCACATCGTTCCGAGGTATTTATAGGACAGTAAACCATAAGCCAGCCGACACAGGGAGGGAGTAGCTATGCGTCTCATATTCACGCCGTTGTGGCGGCCGCTTTCCATAAGCTCCTATAAAACCTGCAGAAACAACAGAACGCGATGGAGGAGCTTTAGAAGGAGCTATTTTTTCTACCGAGGACAGTTAGATAATCCTACGCCCCCCTCCCTTCTCTTTCTCTCTCTCTGTATTTTAACACAATACCACCTAATGAATATTCAGATGTCTTAAATTATGGTTTTATGGAGGTCGTATAGCAATAAAAGATCTGCGCAGGCAGAGCGGCGTAAAGCATAGTTCAGGAAGTCCCCTTGGCCACTCCGCAACGGCGCTGTTTAAAGACCGTTTAACGTAATTATTAGGTCGGTGCCGAGCAACACCCCCCTCCTATCCAAACCCTCCTCTCCCACCCCGTTCCTCTCCTTTTAAAAACATATATTTATCTGACGTACCTGAGCTCCTCATCCAGGGGTAGATCCGGATGTTATCCTCGTTCTGCTGCTCCGCTTTGCCGCAGCTGGAGATCTTGGAGGGGTCTCCTCCGGAGCACATCATGGAGAGGTTTGGGTGGTCGAACGGGGAGCAGTGCATGTTGAGGGAGCCGGCGCCCAGCCCGTACGCCGAAGGATACATGGCGTGGTGGCTCTGGGTCGGCATGCTCCCCGCGTTATTGTACAGTCCCGGTAGAGAGGAGGAAGAGGAGGAGGAGGAGAACGCGGCGCCGGCGGAGCCCGAGACATAGCCGCTGGCTCGCGGCGAACTGGACGCAAAGGCGCACGAAGTTTGCTCGGGAAAGACCCCACTTGGAAAAACCGAACTTGCAGCTTGATATTTGGAAAACAAAGCGTTCGCATAATACAATGAACTCATAATTTGACCGGTGATTTGTAGGCCGGGAGGTTTTAGTGTCTGTTTTACGAGGTACTGTGATATATTACAGAATTACAGTCTAGATTTACACCAAAAATCACCCCTTTTTCCTCAGGGGCCACGTGACGGGGGCCATGTGACACAAAGTTATCCAATAACAGCGGGGCTTCCCACAGCCTGGCTAATGTGGAAAAAAGTGCACCAGACTGACCATAGGCAACACATAAAATACTTGAGACTATCCACTCCCTGTACAGGCAAAGGCTCCTCCAATCAACTAGCTAACAAGAACACGGAAATCGATGGTCAACAGAATATATTCTGTAATCACCTGGTGCGGGGCGCGGTGATAAAAAAAAAAAAAAGGGCTGATCCGTACAATTATCCAACTGAATGTAAACAGATCTTAAAATGTCGTCTGCTGTCTCGTTGGGCATCAACACAAATAAGAGGAAAAACCTATTTATTTCCGTATCGATTTTACTCAACCTTGTCCTGTCGTGGCATGGGGGTGCTCTCAGCAAGTTCCTCGGGAAACACAGATTGTGTTATTGTTGTCTCCCCCAGACGCCTTGTCTCTGTCCATAGCCAGCTGTGGCAGCCTAGTAGTAGGCTAGCTCTGTATAGTGCCTCTGTCCGCCCGGAGAGAATATCCGCCTTAGAGCATCTCTCTCTCTGCCCACAGCAACCGACTGTGGCTCTAGGCAACACGAGCACTTTTGTATTTTACGAAACTAGCCAGTAGCAGCCTCGAGACGCTTCGCGCCACTTACCACGCTCCAACAGAGGCATGCCAGCCTGGTCTTGAGCCTGGGCCCGCAATCACCTGACGCACAGGTGCTTATAGTGTTTTCAATGGGGTGGGGGTCCGGGGGGGGGGGGTTCTTCCTTTCTTTTTTTCTCTCTATCGAGACTCAACAGTCAGTCTGAGTGGTATGGGAAGTGAAATACACTGGTTGAAATACCATGAATTGGTGGGAATATCAAATCAAATCAAATTTAAATTGATTTATCATATATTGAGCTGGTTCTAATTCCGTGCTGTAGAGTTGTAGTAAGCCTTTGAGTAAATTTGTCGTAGGCCTATAGGCCTGTCAGAATTGTGTCACTATTCATTCAGCTCACACTGAGGTTTCCACGTCTGTCAGAGTGGCCTTTATATTGAGCCAGCCCGTATGGGCTCCACGCGCTAAGGCATTATCTGCCTTACTACAGCTTGTGAAGTGATAGGCCTAATCATGTTTGACAGGTGAAATATTCTGTCCCTGAATAGTTTAAAGGAAGACGCAACCAGTAGCCATAAATAAACATTGTTTTTATGAGGTGTTTTAATACGCGTGTGTCATGTAGGTGAGAATCCCGTGAAAGCTAATTGTGTGGCCTTTTGAAACGTCACGACTGAATCAGTCTGGGAGGTGAGCGCGCTGTCCTGCGCTGGGACCTCGCGCACCTTAAGAGGAAATGAAGCAGAGAACACCAATGACGTCACGGATTCTCGCTTGTAAACTTTATTGTTGTTATCCTCTTTCTTCCGCCGCTTCCAGGGTTTTCAGACAATAGAACAGAGTGATGAAGAACAATAAAACCACATCATCAAGTCCCCATAAACTAATTCACGAGTACAGTACACATTCTGTTTCACAGTAAACGAGGGGCTTACATGACATGACATCCTTTCTTTTTGTATTATTTAATTTTTATTCATTTTTTATTCTTTTTTTTTTTGTATTGTTTTGCACTGTGCGCATGCTTACCCAAGAAAAGGAAGACAACAAAATACCATCAATCGAAACGAACTAAGGAAGGACAAGGTGTAAAAAGAGGAAAACCTACGGCATAAATAGGCAGTTTCATGTTGTTGGAATTCATTATTTGCTACGTCATCATCATAACATAACATATCATAGTAAGTGAGAACAGTAAAAAGTGCACCATCTTAACTTAAAAACTATACAGCTGCCAAGAGAAATTATTAATGATAAAATTCTAACAATAATAGAAATATTTCACGATAATTGTTCCACAAAGAAAGGAAGCTATTTTTTTTCTTCTTTAAACACTAGAATATGTTCCCAACATCAGATAAAAAGTACAAATGCTTCATTTTCCTCCTGTTCAAATGTTTCATGTTTGTCTCCATGCAACCATAATGTACATGGTCTAGTCTTTTGCGTCACCGCATGGAGACTTCCTACCGATTGCAACGCAGAACGACCAGCCGACGACCACGTTCCTGGCCCTTCTTCTCTCCCCCCCCCCTCTCTCTGTCTCTCACTGTCCTTTCCACGGTGCTGATTCCGACCCCCATTCTCTCTATAGCTTACATTTGCTTGGCTTTGTCGCAGTCTTCTGCCCCGGACGACTGTGCCCCCCCGGCAACCCCCTGCTCCTTCTCCCTCTTCTCCTTCTCGATCTCCTCCTGCTCGGTCTTGCTACTGGGGAATTTGTCCTTGTTATTCTCCTTTTTCCATTTCATCCTCCGGTTTTGGAACCAGATTTTGACCTGCCTCTCGGTCAGTCCCAATGCGTGCGATACCTCGATCCGCCGCTTGCGGGTCAGGTAGGGGTTGAAGAGGAACTCCTTCTCCAGCTCCAGTGTCTGGTAGCGGCTGTAGGTCTGCCGGCCTCGCCTCCGTCCGGCCGCTATACAACAGATGAGAGAAACAACACGTATGAGACAAACACACTATAGACACATACATTCTTACATATGAAATCCTGACCAGAAATACATGGTAACGCGCTTATGCAGCTTCTCCCATAACCCCGGTAGCCTAATCAATTTTGTGTGGTATAAAGGGTGAAGCTATCAAATATATCATGCTCAAATGTTCCATGTCCCCAAGGTAACTATAAAAAGCTAGATTTATCTCCAAGTGATTTATAAACATTTCACTATATCTAAATGATTACACGTTCAATTTCGACGTTGATATGATATTCAATAGAACCTAAGCAAATCATGTCTCACTTCAACGCCCCCACACGCACATCCACGGCTTTAGGTGCAGCCATAAAGCGCATAACCTGTGTGGGAAACCGCCACCTTGTAGCGAAATAATCCCCGAGCCCACTGTAAGTCGTAAAAGCGAGTAGTAAAACTTTGACCGGGGTGAGAAGGGGTATCAGCTGTGGGCCATGGCGCTTACACATGGAGAGAAGAAAGGGACGAACTCCCTTTCTATCTTCCTGTCCTTCTCTCCCTCTCTATATGGCGGGGTCATTAAACAGTAAAGTGATTCACAAGTTTTGGACACCATAAAACAATAAACGCGCTATTGTCTCTCCTCTCGCGCACAGGAAATGCACCCCAGATCCTAATTGCGTATGAGGTTTAAGGTTTAACTTTCTGTTCCCGTTCGCGGTTTTCACGCCACAGTCTAAAGCGGTGTCTGTCGTGTTCGCTTGCCTCACCTTGTGGTCGCATCCACGGGAATAGCTGCGTCGGAGAGGGACTCTGCTCCGTGCCCTCCGTCTCGTCTCCGAGTCCCCCGGCGGCTAGCTTACAGTCGCTGTACTGGACCAGGTCCGCGTCCTGGGTTCCGAACAGGGTCTGTCTCTGGAGGGCGTCGTAGCCGTAGAAGTTGCCCGGCTCTCCATGACACGTTACCGCGCAGGGGCTCTGTTGGTAGGGGGCCGAGGAGAGCGTAGACGCGCCGTGGTGGTAGAACTCTTGGATCTGGGGGGGATGTTGGAAAGTTGCTCCGCTGCCCGGTCCATACACGACGGTGGGTCTACTTCCAAGCTCCTGCGCGAACCCGCACTCGTAATAGTTGGGGCGTAAAGAGTCTCCACTTTTGTATTTGGAGAAGAGAGAGTTGACAAAATATGAACTCATTTTTTGTTGTTGTTGTTTTTTTATGTTGTTTGTTTGCTTTGTGTTTGTTAAAGACTCAAACGCTCGAGAGGAAGGATATTGGATGTTTCTTGGGTTTGAAAAAAAAGAGGAACCCAAATAGGTAACGAGTATATAATCTTGTATTTCAAAATACCCTATCTAAATAGCTGAAGCCACAATCATGCCGATTCCATAAAATCGTCTCCACCGAAGTGCTCCTGCATCACAATTCCGGTATGAGGTGCCAGTTCACAAACAGTTTTCTGTGATTTACTCCGCTGCAAATGAGTTGTTTCATATTTTGCGGTGTCTTTTCACGATCATTTGCATCTATTATCGAATCCTCGTCCCATTGGCTTCTCGCATCCCACACGGAGCCCGCTCTGCGCGCTTCTGATATGGACGGAGTGAGAGAATGAAAAAGGGAGAAAAGGAGAAAGGGAGAGAGAGACGGAGAGGGAGCGACGGACTAGGGGAGAGGGAGAGGAGAGGGGGGGGTCGAGGGAGAGAGGAGGGGAGAATATGCGCATTAATATATTCAAGCGGGTAAGTTAATGAGAAATCTGCCGCTTTGCATCAGATCAAATACAGAGCGCCCCCCCACTAATCCACCCCCAACCCCCCTACCCCTACCCCCACCCCCCACCACCACCACCCCTACCCAGCCCCAGTATACCCACTCTAAAACCCTTCCTAGAGAGATTGATTTTTAGCATGTAGCTAATAGGGCAACCTAAAGGGATGCAACATTTACTCATTAATTTGTAAATTCTAACGAGGTAGGTTCCCCTTTTTCGCAAATGTCAGTGTGGCACAGGCAAATTGTGAAAGTACACGACTTAATTGGTATCAGTTTTAACAAGTCCTATAAATGTAATAGCAGTTCTAAAACAACTTGTCAAAGCCTCCCTGTACCCCCAGCTTCTCGGAAACAAACGACGTAGTCAGATTTAACATTTTGATTATCGTATTTTTATAAATATGATATTCATAAAGTTGTGAAGACGTCTGATCTGAGCGCCACTCGTGGTGTAATGAAGAAAGTGGTTGTAAATGGTTTAACAAACTATAAAATGCAATAAACGCCGGGGCTGTTTGTTGTTTACACCGTGCGTCAAAAAAGCTGTTAGGATTTTATGAGGTTCCACGACCAAGACCATAAATGCTTCACTCGGAGCAATTTCACCGATGTAGAAATATTCAAGTATCTAATTGTCATTTTAGTTGTGTTTTCCATACGGACTGTCATTATAGAGGTTGATATTTTAACCCCTAGGACGTATTTCTGTGATATCTATAAGGAGGAGCTAACTTGCAGAAAGGTTGTGTTCGTTAATGACCTCGTAAAGACGGAAATATTGTTATGAATGGGATTCAGTAAATAAACTTTAAAGAGAATATAGACCTAAACGTTATTGGTTTAGAAAATAGGTTCAGTTTTAGTTTGCAGGTAAAATGATTTAGCCACGACGGTTGTCGTCGAAGCCACACATGCAGAATTCTAACGTTGAGTCAATTAGTGTGGATCTTTGGAATTATGATGGCTTTTTTTTTTTTTTTTTACCATATAGACCTTGAGGTTCAATGTAGCACAATACAATATATTGTACACTTCCATATAGTATCTTGAGATCTGTTTTTCATTATTTGTGTTTTATGCAGGCATTCGTATTCTGATGATATTCTAATAATATTCTGTATGATATCCTGCATAAGTCTCTGGCGAGATGTAAATGTTTGCATGTCTTTTTCTCCGTTAAGTGTGCTGATGCAAGAACTACTGTAAATTGTTATATTTGTACATCTAATCAATATTATCAATATAAAGCAATGACGACTCAATTAGTCTCTTGTCACGTTTTTGAAGGTATATACGTAGGCCTACGTACCTACCTGTTTTATATTCTATTGGATGTATGACATTTTAATGCATTGTAATTTCATTAAAGATCTAATATAAACTAACTTGTCTATTGTCTTCAACGGCGGACAATTAACAATCACTGAATATGAGCTGTAGAATTCTAACACACTTGTAAGTACTATGTGCCTCTATCATTCATTCCAATGTTGTCTTTTACATATCACGAAATCAAAATGTATACAATTCAAATGTATGTTTTACAAGCACGCATACACAACGTAATGTAGCCTACATAGATATAGGCCTGTCCCTTCATTTAACTTTTAGGACTGTTTAGGCCGGCAACAAAAGTCAGTAATTTAGATATTTCGTTATATTGTTAAAAACAAGAATCAGTTTTTTCAAATAATACATATAAGTCATGTAAAGAGTTGAATTATAATGATGCATTCGAATACAAATAAAACATAAAACCAGTTACATATGTCTGTAAGATTATTACCCAAGTCATTGTGGACAACAACTTCCTAGAAAATGAAATATGCAAAACTAGAAAATAGTCCTTCCCGGAAAGTATATTTATAATTACTATCAAAGTTAAAACTAATATTTCTAACGAATCAAACAAATAGCCAGTCTTATACGTACACGCGCTTTCGTTTCACTTCCCAAATGTCGGCATGTGAATGCAGAGCTTGCTCAGATAGATGGGAAAAAGATATTAATCTTTTTTCTTTCCTTTGAAAACTCCAATGTGAAGCAAGACGCTTTCAAACACCAAGTTTAGCTGGTGTAAAGTGGTCTGTCTGTATTTTCAACGGACTTCCGGATAGGCATACAACACGGCGGAGGCTTTCTATGGTGGACCAACAGCGCCATCAAGAGGCCATTTCCAGTTATGCCACAGGGAGATTTCAGGTTAATGGCGGTTTATGATTCTATAAACACGACACATAAACCTACCTAATGAGAGCATTTCACTACTGCGTAAATGTAATCCAATACCAAAATTGAAAACCGGAATAATTGTAAATGTAGACCTTATTTTGTGAAATGAAATGGCGTCTCCTGTTGATTATCAGACGACTAAATGTTTAATTTATTATGAGTCTCTATACAATGCTGTTTACCTTTAGTAAAATGGTTACAGGTATTCACGATGGTTAAATATGGTCAAAGACATTCACGATATATTGTTGAATGCAAAAAACATCAAGACAATCATTGAGTAATGTTGCATGTAGTCTACAATATCTCTCTGAAATGTATCAGCCTATACTGGGGGATACTGTATAGGCCTATATAGCGCTGCCTTCATGTTGTATTTCATATTATAAAGACCTAGGCCCTCACAATGTACATACAATCAATTCAACAATTTGAGAAGAACCAAAAAGGTGAAGTTGATAATCGGAAAACCGTAGAAAACTAAATATTCCAGTAGCTTTGTAATAGTACGTCAAGTGAGGAAGCCTATTAGTTAATAATGAAAAACCGAATGACGACATTTGAGTAAATTAAAGGTTGAACGTTTTTTACACGACCGCTCACTTATTTTAAATGGTATGAAGAATTTGCTAAATATTTATGTTAAGGGGTTTGACGAAGCCATTAAAATAGCAACAATATTATGGGCCACATCAGAAATATTGGATTAGGAATGGTTGTCTGATGTGGTGTTTTGGTGGAAAAAAAAAACATTCTAATTGTGTGCTATAAAATATAAATACTTTTTATACAGCTTGTTTAAAACTAGATTATATTATTATTGTTATTATTAATAATATTATTGTTATTTTTATGATTGAACATTGTTTTTACGTCCTTCGTTATGTTTATGGTTGGACAATGATAGGCATAGGCTACCATAGCAACCATATATTTACGTATTTTTTTCAACAAAGTCGCCTAGGTCTACAGTACAGCCAAATACATTTTGCTTGCTGAAAAAATGACTATTCGTTTACGTCTGATTATCACGTTAAATATAGGTCATAACAGAACATATTGCTAAAGCGATAATAGTACAGTAGCATAATAACAGAAGAGACCGAGGCCTACTTCCAGCATATAGCGCTCATAAAGACAGGTTGTAAACGGTCGTGCCATTAAAATAGTAACTTTGCATCGGTGTTTTGGTCTGTTGTTGTACCCAAGTAAGTACAAAGCACTAAGTCGTCACAAGAAAATGTAATGTATTATAACATCCAGACGTTTCCCTCATATGTGTCTTTATTTGTTTACAATCCCATCACACCATGAAAGTCAGAATTCTCAAACTCAAGACTATAGCTGGGAAAACCTGCAGCTTTTATAAAAGAAATAGAGAGAGCTGCTCTCTGGCAACCGTCCTTTGTAACCGATTCCACGACCTAACAATCGAATTAGACCTCTCCTGCCACAACATGTCCATCCTAGGCCGGGCTCGAGGTTGTAAACACATTAGAGTCCCGCTATCTCAGACGTCTCGCCAGAGTCTTTTTGTGGCGCTTTATGGCCCCGCTATAAGGCGGTCAGGATGCGCTCGGAAGTGAGACAAAGGGAGGCGGCGAGAACACTGCACCCCAGGCCGGTCATCTGGAAGTCCAGACCTCGCCGTGCAAAGCCCCCCCACCTCCGTGTGGAATCCGTAAACAACAAACGCTGCACACAATAAACGACAGAAAAACGCAAAAGGAACAGAACGGCGCAGGTCCCCCTGTGCAGGGTCTAGTATCATATATGCTTTGACTGCGACACCTCGAAACGGTTATTAATGAGGACTTGAAACTTTGTTCTCCCTTCTCCTCGTGTTTGCTTTACAGCCGTTTAGTTCTTAACCTTCAGAAATTTATACCCTATAAAGTTTTATTGCAGTCATATTCTTTTATTGCGGCACACCGCATTGAATTTTCTTTCTCTTCTTTTATGACAGTCGACTTCCCCATCCCCTCCTCCCTGAGCGCGAGACCACATCCCTTCTGATGTTTGTTTCCTCTTCAGAACACCAACACAACGCACGTGAAGGCCTAATGTCATGTGCACGCGCGGGGAACTGATAGAATCCTTGCATTTGTATATTTTTACGAGTCAGCCAGTGACCAATAGTACTACTGACCCACTACCAGAAAGGACTTTTGCCATTGTATCCCCATTCCCATTCTCTTGTATGCCAATGCGAGCCTCCATATGCGACTTGCACATCTGCAGGCCATAGTCTTGGCCCGAGCTTCAAAATACATGTTTAATTACTATCGCATGTCCTGATGCACAATAACACCCGGCGTTGAGACTGCAGCGACGCCCAGTCTCACATTCACTCTCGGGAGTTGTATATACATAAAGCGACGATGTGTTTAACATTTCTGAAATATTAAAGTATGAAATTGTTAAATAACACACTCTATGACACACTCTATACACAAGTCATTTATTGTTAAATTCAAGCCCACCAGAAACCTCCCATTGGTCTTTGGGCTGTGTGTAAACGATACATATAAATTATGGGCAAACATTTGAGAAAAAAATAGAGAAAAAAAGATATATGTGCTGTACTGGGCGTGCCATTTTTAGAAATAGCATTAACTAATCCTACGTTTTCTTTACTTTTGCCCTTGGAAAACGTGAGCGTGCAAGAGCCTTTAGAATCATACCCTACCTCAGCCCGGCAGTCATGTGGCACGAGCTCATGAAGAGTATTTTCCACACTGTCGATGGCTTTCACGCCACGTCCTCCCATAACCCCGACCCTGTGAGCCAGTACGTGGGACATGTTAAATACTCCTAACCAAAACTAACATTGTCATAGAAGTATGAAGTGGAAACCTCAGATAAACGATGTGTCAGTGGACCAGAGGCATCTTAATAATGAATGTTAGGCTGGATCCTCACAGGCCCGCATGTGTGTTAGTCCTGACTCCATGGCCAGAGAGACGCCTTGTGAGCACCAAATACAATTCAAGACAAATGCTCTGGCGCACGCGACATATTTGTAACACATGCTCATCGTTGCCTGAGATGAAATGGAAATATGAAAAAAGGCTCGAGTTTTGTTCTCACGCGCAACAAAGGAGCTTATACGGGCCTGCTGCGCCTTTTACGCGCGCTCTTGATACGCACTGTCCAAAATCACCAATGGAGAATTTTCATTAATCTAAATGATTATCTTTGTTCATTTCAGACTCGAATCAATCCATTGGAATTCTCAACAGCAATAAAACAGAGCAGAGACAGATCGTTCTACTGTAAACTTTTTTTTAATATGAACCCAGCATCGGCAGTGCAATCGCACAGTTAAACAACAACACAGAACAACAGAAGGAAATGTACATGAGGGACATAAGAGATTAATGTGATATATAAAAAAGGGATCGGTCGGTAGCGTTATGGTGTTATTAAAAACAGAAGAGTCCAGCTGAGATTACGTATTTGATGAAAGCTGCCGTGGATGCGAGGCTCGCGCCTTGAGAGATAATGGCGTCTCGCATGCTCCACTGTACCAGCCATGCACGCGACTCCAGAAACATTCCACCTAATTTGACAATATTCCACTGATAATCAGCTTTAGTTCCCCGCAAGTTCGCAGGAACCCCCACAGACAAAAACAATACTTGTATACAAATAAGTACAGACCTCCTTATTGTATTGACAACACATGTTAAATCAACGCTCAATACATTCTGGACAAGAACATGTAAACAATATCTAAAACTGGAAAAAATACATGTCGCCGTATTCATTCCAGTATGATGTTATTTCCCCCACAAAACATCAATTTTAAACATGAAATTTCAATAAAAACTATCGAGGTTACTCACGTAGGCCTATTTACAATAAATTAGAAATAATACCATCCAAAAACTGCTAAAGAATGGTGCATTTTCTTCAGATAGATTTCAATTCATAAAACACACAAACATACAGAGAACTAAATGACGTTTCATGATTATAAGAGGCATGCGCTGACAGTGTAAACATTTTTACTCATCAACAATGTGGGTAGTTAGTGAAACGGTTGTTATATCCTATACCTAAGCGCATCAAATCTTTAATGGCACATTGAAAATATGCTCAGTGTAAAAGGGACGGTCATTTTATGCCCCTTTTCACTCCCCCTGAAATGAACAGAACCCCAGAACCATGCCGCTGTTACGTGAATGCTCAGTTATCAGTTGAAATATACAGGCGCCAGGTCTACACTGACCTTTTATTGTGGACGTTGCCATGGCCAAATTAGACGTACAACAGTCCTCCTTGTCGCAAACCAGGCTCCATCTAAATGTGGACCAACATGTTGTTTATGGTCCTTCCATAAAGCAGCCCTCACAGGCCAATTCACACTACACCCTAAAACACGTTGGCCTACTCCATAGCATGGCCTCCACCAAGTAGGCTGGCCTAGTTTCTCACTATAGGGGCTTACAAGTAAAAAGTCTCAAAGTTTTTTTAACAATTAAACAATGAACTTGTAGCCAGCCCAACATTGGCATCAAAGAAATATTAAATATGAAAGGAATACAGACCTACAGCTCAGAGGTCTATTCGGATAAGTAAGAGACAAAATACGAAGGATCCTTGTGAGTTTCCCCTCGCTAATGTTTGTATTGCGCCTTTCGCACACGTAATTTAAGGGTAGACATGTAAAAACGATAGATATGAGTGTGCATTTATTGACATAGTCAAGATTTACAATGGAGGCTAATGAAGGGATTACAACAGTTATGAACACCTGATGTTTTGTGACTGTGAGCCTGTCAGAGGGGCAATACAATACATTCTCCAGAATAAGGTTGAATAATAATAATCATAATCGTAATAATCATAATACTTTTTACCCCATAATAATACTTTATACCCCTTTACACGCAAATAAGAATCGAATCATCATCGATTGCGACCTGAAAATGATCAGCCTCGCTATTTTGCTACGCAAACAATAAGATAATGTCCCTGTGTGAAAGGATCCGATTTTAATATCAACATCATTCAGCGTATCTATAGATGGTGAGAACAAACAAAAAAAGAAATGAATAAACGCAGGTCGCACACTCCCGTTAACACCGGCCGTTCCTCTTATTTATTAATGACCACATGAAACCGACGTTTCAGCACCTCCGCGCGCCTCTCCTGATGAAGCGTTGGTGTCATGCGCAAAGCAATAAATAAGTAATAAAAGTAGTGCTCGAGAAAGAGAGAGCCTCGTGAATCCCCCCCCCTCCCCATCTCTACTGTAAAAGGCTTCTCTCTCTCTCTCTCTCCCTCTTTCGTCTGCGTTTCTATAATGTCACCGGGTGCTTTATGCCACTTCGATATGGAACATAATCAAAACAAGACCCCCCGCGCCCCTGCTTTATTCAAATACAGTCCGTGTATTTAAGGGGAAAGAGTCACAAGGAACAGGACTCTCTCTCTCTGTGTGATGGCTGTTTTCGTTTTCATTAAACTCAAACTGTCCACCTCCTCTCCCTCCACGCCCCACCTCCCCTCCTAGTCCTTGGGTTGGTCCTTGTTCATTTTCTTCATTTTCATCCGTCGGTTCTGGAACCATATTTTGACTTGTCTCTCCGTCAAGTTCAGCAGGCGCGCTACCTCGTGCCTCCTGTCCCGCGTGAGGTACATGTTGAAGAGGAACTCCTTCTCGAGCTCGAGGGTTTGGTATTTCGTGTAAGGGCATCGCTTCTTCCGGGAAGACCGGGCATGTAACCAGTTGGCGGATGGGTCATCTGCAAAGGGGGGAAATCAGAAGGACACCTTAAGTAAATGGCAAAGAGACACACACCAGAATACCACCTGCCCGTGCTAGCATGCAGGCCACTTACAAACCTACGATAGATAAATAACTGCATAAAGACAAACAGAACTAGAAGTGCACTTATACGGTCTACCAACAGGGCTCATACAATGCCTAAGCGAGCATACAGACAGTGATAACCATGCATGCGTAATACGATCCTCGTGGCTATGGTTACTTGAGTGGGCTAGATTGAGATCAATAGAGAAGGCCTGTACTCCTATAATTGTTACATTAAGGTTGTGTAACGGAAGAACGGGCCCTCATCTCCCCCCGAGCTCAAGGTGACCTTGGTGGGAACACGGAACCGGAGCGAGACGGTTCCGTCACCGTAAATGTGGTAGGCTTTACTTGTTTACCCTGAAAGTATACGCCTACTTTCTGGACCATAAAGAAAAAAATAGTTTTCAGTCCCACATCAGTGTTATAAATAGGCCAAATGAGCCAGAGAGACAACGCGAATGGAAAATGTGGGCCCAAATGTCTTCTTCACTCATGGAGAACTAGAAAAAAAAAGCTCAACGAATGTGATGTTTTCTCATAAATCATTATTATCCATCTCCTTCTCCTTATTTTTTTTGTGTGCCAGAACCTCCCAAATGCTAGCCAACAACACTAGGCGACTCCACCCTAGTGCTTGGCCGTGAGACCTCAACTGCAATTAGACAACAAGGCGCATAGTGAAGAGAAGAAGCTATTTCTCCCCCCTAGAAGAACCAAAGGCATTCAAACTATGGCTAAGCTCTATGGCGCGTTAGAAAAAAGCTAACCCAAACAAAAATGCAGTCCCCCTGAAATGCGGTTGCTTGTGAAAGTCGATTATCTCCCTTTTAGGGTAAATGTTGAGTGGGGAATTATATCGTGCAATGGTGTCTGTGTCTAGGAGACGCCTGAGCTACCCGCTGCTTTTTGGAGGCTGCAGTTATATTCTCGTGTAAGCCATTTAGATTTCCTCACTCAGTCGCTTTCAGTATAGCACCACCGCAGAAGAGCAGTGTGCATCTAATACACTTTTAAGTCAGAGCTTGTGGTGGGAATATGCTGTGATTACCCCAATGACCGTTGGGATAAGCCTGGAAGGATTGTAGCATAGGGTCGATTGCATCATTCTGTGAGAGTCGACAGACTGTACACAGATACCTGTTCCGGGGCAGTGGCGATAAGGAGCGGGCTTTGTGACAAGCGAAGTGGTGCTTCGCATTCCCCCAAGTACATAATCACGTCGCGCCATTCATCCCCGCAGAAGTCAGGGCTTTCCCTGTCACGGGATGACAAACCTTTCGGCCGGTTAGGCTATCCCATAACGCGAGGAGGAGATATGTGAAGGGTTATAGCTATGGCCGGTGGATATACGGGCACACAGAGAAGATGGGAGGAGTGAGAAAGAAAAAAAAACATTTGGCCCATTGAAGCTATAAGAGCCACCGTACTCCCAGGCTACATATAACCAATGTATAGAAATCCAATCGGTCCACGCCCCCCGAACACGCACTTTAATACCACATCAACTGTCTCCAATATCCCTCCATCTTATGACGCAATCCTAGGTTTATCATCAAAGGAAAGATAGCACCTCTACGGATGATTGATGACGCCGTAAAACCACCCGAGGCTCGCGGATATACGGCAGAGAGACGGAGAGAGAGAGGGAGAGAGGGAGAGAGGGAGAGAGAGAGAGAGAGAGAGAGAAATGCTTTCCTAATACTGACGAGACAGTTCCGAGACATGATCCCCAACAACACAGGCTAAGAGGTGCATGTTGTCGTCGGATGATCATGAGAGAGAGGGGTGTGTGTGTGTGTATGTGTGTGTGTGTGTGTGTGTGTGTGTGTGTGTGTGTGTGTGTGTGTGTGTGTATGGCGGGGGGGGGGGGGGTATAGTGCATGTTGTGTGACGAACGTTAGATGAAAACATGAAATGGTCACAGACCAATACCATATCTGGTCTCTTAGCAATTTCGCTTTAATAGTCCTAGAAATTGACCTCTCATATCGTGAGGGAAGTTATTGCATTTCTCCACATTAAGATTGCATCGTATTTTATCTTTTTCCCTTTCCCTTTCACCCCCTTCATCTGTCCCACTGTGCCAGCATACAACAATTAATGACCATGTTGGCCTGTCTTATAACTTAATAAACTTCAGGGGTAATAACTTTTTTTCGCTCACAAGCCGCTACTAGCACAAAGAGGGACGTGTAATTCCCAACTTCATAGCTTTCGCCCGTGTAGTTTATACTGGAAGGCCGCCCAGGGCAACACAAAGGAGAATTCTGTTGCGCAGCGCCAACATCCATATTGGACTTGATGTTTTCCTGAGCGCCATTCCATGGATTAAAATCAATGTTCGTTTCCCCACGTATACGTCCTACAGCTACCGGGGAGTGACCATCTGTCACAATGCTGACCCATCCCATTTAGATTAAGCCTCAGGTATATTTATCGTTAGACCGCGGCTTCCCGGGGCACCGGGACCTTCCACCGGGGCGTAGACGAGCCGTGCACGTATATCAACAAGGATGCTTTGGTGGAAGAGACTGGCTACACGTGAATAGGTTCCGCTCACATCCGGCCCAGGGTCTGATTAATGGTCCATGCTGATCTTACTGGACAGAGTTAGTAAAGAAGATACAATTATGTTTGTTTTTTTCTCTCTCTTTCTTCTTGTTCTCCTTTTTCTGTCAGGGCCACAGTCGGTATCGCGTGGGCGCCGAGTCACCGGGAGACCAATGACCAACATCCTCCACGACATGTCAGGACCCCAGATAGATGGGTCTGCTTGTCAAAAGGCTCGACTGGAGTCTCACTTGGAAAATACTTCAGATTTATTTTGTGGTATTACATGAGAGAGAGAGAGAGAGAGAGAGAGAGAGAGAGAGAGAGAGAGAGAGAGAGAGAGAGGGGGGGGGGGGCAGAGGGAGAAAGGCTAGCTCATTCGCCCTGAAGATTTTGAAAAGTCATTAATAAAAAACTATTTCCAGAACACCCTCGCCAATACTATTTCTCTCCCAGAATAAATACACTTACGAATTTGTTATTCCAGAGACCACCTAATCCCCAAAGGCATCAACTGTCGTATAGGCTACTGCAAATACAAATATGAATGAAACAAAACACAGCACCTAAATCAAAGCCACTTTTTCCCCATTACTAGCTAATATTCACATTGAGATTATTGGACGGAGTTAAGAGGCCTAGTCGCGCTGGGACCTTATTCTGCTTGGGAACAGGCTGCTGGAATGTCGTTCAAGAGGGAACGTTTTTCTGGGAGGTGTTGTGTGTTCACAGTTATTCCTGGATTAGAACAGGCTGCTGACAAAATTAAATGCACTAAAAGGCAATGGAGCGCAAGATAACCTGCTCCCAGAGCCCGTGTGCCAAAACTCACACAACTCCCGAGTTAAAAGGCCCACAGTAAAACTATATTCAACTACCGGTTGTTGCCTCAAACCTAAATAAGTGGATTTCTCCGCATGTTATACCCGCTATAGTTAAAAGAGGAGCCGGGATCCGAATACAGTGCTATACAACTCCACTGATGACGCCGGATATAGGCTACAAAGCAGTACATATACCTGGACCTGATATAAAATAATGCGTAGCCTATTCTAACGTAAACATAACAACGAAACTCAGATGCACACTGCGGGGCCAGATTTGGCAGCAATTGCCTCTACGGCTCGCCACGCTCTTTGTTCCTGTTTTTATGGCCGCATTAAAAGCTTTACAGACTGTTCACTTCCTCCTTTTATAACTTACTTTGATCCGTCCCGTCTTTGTCTTCGCTACCTTCGCAAATGTCCTTATTGTCCTCGAATCCGGAGCCCGGGCCGGAATTCATCTCCCTCGCCGAGGAAGATTCCAAAATGTACTCGTGTCCACCGATTTTGGGGGGCTCCCCGAGGTGTCCCAGGAGCGGCTCCATCTTGACCTGGCCCTGCCCCGGGAGGGACTCGGCGCGCGGCGCGCAGTCCAGCCAAGTGCGTAGGTATCGAGTGTCCGTGGTCGGCACTGGCTGAGCCGGGATGTACGGATGGTAGACCGCCGGTAAGCCATTGGAGGCGTGGGGGCTGAACGGGCTCCAGGACGAGCTGAACACCGGAGGTTTGGGCTGGAAGCTACAAGAGGGGAATTCGGGATGCTCACCGTGCAACCCCGGTTGCCTGGATGTGGAATACTGCACATTGGAAAACCGGGTTGAAGTCGGATCTTCGCTGTCGTGACTTATGATAGAGTCCACGTAATAGTTGCTCAGAGTTCCAGAAATGGACATTCTCGGACATTATACAAAACACGGTTCAATGAATGGAAAACATGTAGGACCCAAGAAGTAGTTTTTTTTTCTCTCTACGCGACTCCCCTTCAACTCCGCTCGTGAACAAAGTAGAGCTGGGTTGCTGGGCTGTGCGCTCGGAGCGAAATGATTGGTCAGACTTTTTTCGCGAGCCTGATAAAGAGGCAATGGGGCGTAAATCAATCCGCCAAGGGGTTGCACGGAGCTCTCTCCTCGCGCTGTTCATATTTTGCTCTCTAAATAAATTGCCTTGTTTATGCAATATGCAAAATGGGAGTGCGTCCATATATCTACGGGTATCTATAGGCTGTCGGAGAAATATCCAGTTAAATTATGCATCCCTTGGACATTATGAATGAAAATGCATGTTGGAAACAATGGCCTACAAATAAGTCAACATTATTTTCTTTTTTCTTTTTATCAAATTGATACATGTGTCTCTTGGAGCAACGCCACTGAACACAAGTCGCTTTTCTCAATATATTGCGGCTTTTATGTCCAATATATCATGAGAATCAAACTAACATCAGAGTCCTACATTAGGGCGCCATTATTTCCCTATATCACGTTCTACTGAACATCCACAGTGGAAACGTTATACGTTTCTGAACTTCATTTTTAAGAAGTAATGCCTCTGTGTCTGTTTTCTTATCTCTGTTCTCTTTGGTGTAGTAGAACCCGTCGATGCTAACGCTTTATTGGAAGATTAACAGTAATTTCTCTTAACGAGCGCATTAAACACCACGGCGTGGCAATCCCCCCGTCTTTATGGCAGAAACTACTTGAACTTTTTTGGTCGTTTAATACTATAATAAAATACTACATCAGGCAGCTTTGATTTTTATAGACCTGATATATAGCCCGTGGCAGAGACCGTAAACGAGTCTGCCCCGGCATTCCTCCCGCTGTCGAAAAACGCTCACTTCTCACTCAGACCCCAAAAGTAAACAAAGCAAGATATGGGAGACTACGCTATGTTCAAAAACGCAGAGGATTAAAACCGTTATACGTTGACGGCGAGTTATGAAGAGGACTCGGAGGTTGATGGTGGTGGAGGTTGGAGACATTATAGGCTACTCAGGAGGCCTAGATGTGTTTCTGACGGCTCGCCTCCTATTTTGAGCGACTGGTCTCTTCTCTACGACCCGGAACTGTGCCCTCGGCCTCCGCTGCTCGCTCCGCCTGACTGCTTCCACGCTCAAATTATACGTCTGCGTAAGAGTTACTTATTTCAAAAACCTAGTTCTTGTTACACTACACAAACAGAAGTTTGCCTTGTTTTTTTTTGCATTCCAACTATGTGCATGGTTCAGATAAGATAATGTAAAGTGTGCCTAATTCTAAAAACACTAGTGGAAATTGACTGGATGATTTTGCGTGGTATCTTATTTGCACGGTGTTCTGAGTGTTTTTCATTCGCCTATTTATCTAACATTCTGTATCATCTTCCACTGTCTGGCTTGAATGTTGCAGTCTTGACTTGACGAACCCCACCCAATACCCAATCTGCAATCAGTGCCAGTAACATAATTGGATACATTTGAGCAGTAAACCTTGAAACCATTATCAGCAAACCGCACAAAATAGCTGAGACAAATGTTGAGTTGAACTCTGTTAAACACTCTATCAGTCAAGTTGCCCATAATACGTATTTACACAATTAGAAGACTGTGGAAATATAGGCATACACCAGATCTACTCATTTCGTAACTTTGCACATCCAGGTCTAATTCAAGCTGGCAATTTCAAATAGTATACAAATGATATTATAGAAGTTAAAATGATAACAGTTTAATTCAACTATACACATGCAGGTTATAAACAGAATAGTTGCGTCATCTAACACAAATATAGGCTATTAAAATGCAGCTATTGAAGTGCCGCTATTAAACGCGTATCCTTTCGTTTTTGTGAGGGGGAAAAAAACCCGTTTCATCCATAGATCTACACGAAGACAGCTGATGGGACTAACATGTCTTCCTCTTACAGTGAGTTGAATGAATAATAATTATTCGTTTTAACCACAGCACACACAGGCTATTGTAATATCGTCTCTTCAATGCCGTGGGAAAAACTATAAACGTATAAAACAAAATGATAGGTCATCATGATTATGCGCAGGTGCTGTATACTATTTTAAGGGCTATAAAGTCACCGTAGTGGATGTTTCCACAAGCGAGCTCATTAATAACGGTTACCGAGAGAACAGCGGGATGCAGGAACGGTATGCTGTATCAGGTAGAGATGAAAGCTTCTCGGCCCAGACGAGGAATTATGTTGTTATAATAGGTCTTCTCACAATCAGAAGGTGGACTAAAAAACATATCGTGTCAGCAGGGATTGTAGCATATTGTTATGGTCATATTGACCACGGGAAAGGCTAAGCCAAGTCAGAGTTGGCTACAGCCTTATATATTTTTCAAATGTAGTTGGGATTATACGTGTTTTCAGTGTACAGGCTGTCATAAGAGTTATTCTATGCATCATTATCGTACTGCAAAAAGTGGACATATTGTAGGGGTATATCGCTCAAAGCACTACACAATGTAGGCTTATAACACCATACATAACCTGTATGTTTGATGCTGCCAATAATGTAGTTTTTTAATTAATTAGTCGCGTTGATTAATAGATGTATTCACATCAACTAAAATCGCAATAAGCTACACTGTGACTATCGCCATGATTCTAATGATTTTTTTTGTTTCTGATATCCTTTTAGTTTTTTTTTCTATAGTGACTGTGTTCTATCTTTATTCACAGTCAATGTGATGTTTACAGTATTGACAATTCTCTGTCCTAAGACTAGTCTGTAACAACTTGCACTTGCATTTGAATAGAAATGTCATATCATTACAATGTATTAGAAAGTAGCATATTGGCTATTGTCGTCGTATAGAACAGATAGCAGTAATATCCTCGTAGGCTAGTAAAACCATCAGCAACTCGTATACAAAAAGGCTAATATTAGCATGAATGGTAGGCTATAGAGCATGTAGCTGTTTGGACTCTTTGCTGCAAACAAGCACACTCATATTTGAGCAATGAGATTTCAAAATACTTGTATATATATATATGCTTTGCATTTGCGAAATATTCCTAAAATAACTCCATAGGAGAAGGGTGGACACACTATTTCTATGCCATAAATTATGATGTATATGTATTCATCTCTGTGCTATAGAAGTATCTAGCTGTAGCCTAAGCCTGTGTTGGACTGGTTCCATATATATATTCTGCTAAAATACAAAATCATATAATTGAGGGAAGATAAATGATTAGCCTATACAGATCAGAAACAGATCATCGTGAAGTTGTAGCTGAAGTGCGGAATACCTTGACCTTTTCATTCTGAGCTATGGCGTCGACTCTGGAGACGACTGTATCCTTCACTAGTTTCGATAATGTTAATGGAAGTCAGACGGAAGAAAGTTTAACATGGTTGCATACACGTGTTGTGAAAACGATTTTGAACGGTCCATTATATTACCTTTATAACCATAGTGTTGCTATATTATATTCATTCGTGGACCAAAATGTTGTAAATGACCGAGTGCAATACATGACAGTCATGTGTTTTCAATGCCATTGATGAAGTTGTGAGGTGTTACGATGACAGAGAGACAGAGAGACAGACAGACAGACAGACACACACACACACACACACACACACACACACACACACACACACACGAGGCCTATCATTCATACAAACACGCAAGAGAGTAAAAACAAATCTATTCAAAAAGTAACCGTTCTTCCACAGCCAACATTTTAATCGGTCATGTGAACTCTCCAAAATAAACACTAGAGAAGTCGTAAGGGTCATTCACAAATTACTTGCGTCATGTCCCCCGACTGTGACATTGCTGTGGTGAATCAAAGTTCATACCAGATATCCACGATAAGCCATGTATGAAGAATGTGATGATATAATGCTGTAACATTTAGGAAATAAACACGTCCATCAAAAAGCATTCGCCTCTGTTCTTTTTTTAATTTAAGTTGAATCACAGTCACAGAGCAGCATTAGATAACACGGAGCAGTACTTGATGTTTTCCAAGTTGACATAAGCTGGCAGTCAGAAAATGTATTGAGGATGGTAAATGTTAATGTGCTATTAAATGGCTTGCAAATTATACTGAAGCCCCTCTCTTTGACGGGGGTGAAAAAACGCTGGTGTGGGTATGAGGGTATTCTATAAAGCCTAGCAGTGGTGTGTTTTAGATGGAAAGTGATTTACGGCGTCTGGGCGTGCTGTACTTCATAAAATGTATTATGTTTGAAAATGAACTGATGATTGCCAAGGAGTGTTCATCACATCCAAGTGTACGAGGGCGTTTGGGGAGGCTTAAATGACCAATTTCCACTCTACACACACACACACACACACACACACGCACGCACACACACACACACACACACACACACACACACACACACACACACACACACACACACACACACACACACACACACGTATCATAATCTGACAGTGGAAGTGAACTACTTACTTCAATTAAGTCAATAGCACCACAACTTTCTCAGATGATATTGGTAAGAATATGAATACAGATTGTCAATGTCATTTCCAGACATGTAACCACACAATGCAGGGGGTGACTGGTGCGCAAACGTTGAGGAAAAATGTCGCAATATTCTGTTTCGTTGTTTGGTCCATTACGCACGGGCGTTGATGCATAGCGCTGAAGTAAATTCAGGCAGTTTCAGGTTCCTGAGATATGAAGCGTCCAGCCCAACAACTTGAAACTACCTAAATCACACAACAGCTTAGCCGTCGCCGAAGCCTCCTCGGTGGGGGAGAGTCTGCTCGAGCCATCGGTGAAGCTACCACACTATAAAACCGACATGATGTGAGGCCATCCAGGCCAACTCTTCGTCCAGCTTATGAGAGAAAACAAAATACCTATATTCTACATTTCCACACGCACAGGGATCAACAGGTATAGTGTTAGACAGTACAAACGTCAATAAAGGAACAGAGAATAAAACTAGAGTAAGCCTCTATCCATAAGTTTACGGGGATGCCATTTCAGGCCTTTAAAACAATTGTGCGCAGTTAAGTTACTTTCATTGTTATCCGCAATAGCGGCAGTAATATAGCAGTGAAAAGATACAGTAATATAACTCCTTGGATACATCCGTTACTTTGACTTCCTGAGGCTACAATAAAATGCCGTCAATTGCCCCCGATAAAACTGGAGGGCCCCCAGACAGACAGACAGACAGACAGACAGCGCAGAGCAGTGACGCTTAAAATGGTGCTCTCACCAACATGGCGGCCTTAGCAGCAGCGGCAGACACTATAGCCTCCCTTTGGCTTTGGAGACAAAGGGCCAACAGCTGAATGTTCAGCTCGAGGAAGTTACGGCATGTGTTTCGAATCAAATGTGTATTTGCATGTAGTATTAGCCTAAAGGGCTAATAGAGTGTTCAGGCAAAATGAAACTAATAGCAAACGTTGATGATAACAACGAATGCGAGTGAGTGAGTGAGTGCACGTGCGCGCGCGTGTAATGGTTGTGCTGTATAGTAGTGATCGTGATGGTCTTCTATGAGCAGGCTACATTCATTATGACATAGCATATATATCTCAACACTGGGATAGGACTCCAGCCTGGCCAGACCCTAAGCAGAGGAGGGACAGGAGGAGGAAACTCTAAAGTGTGCAGGGATCCCTGCGGACACCCAGCGGGCTGAGACAGAGGAAGCTCGGTCTGCCATCTGCAACTTGGCTTTTGAACTTATACACTCCTGTAGTCCGACGGTAAAAGGTGGGAAATGAACAGTTAAAGCAGTAAAAGGAAATTAAAGGTGTGGCCTTCGAAAGGTGTTACCTGGGGGAAATGCCTGCTTCACAATATAATGCCTACATGTAGGGCCAAGGCTATAACTAAGATAATTTAGTTTAGGAGAAGTTATTTCTCCATCATGACCAAGACTATATAAGATTGATTATTATTCATTATAATAATAATATTAATAATAGGATTTGTGAAACCCTTAATTGCAGGGAAGAATCTCGAAGTGTTTTAATTTAGGAGCTGCTTTAAAGCTGCTTTTGTTGGTATTGCGTCAAATCAAGTTATTAGTTATTGCAATCTGCTGAACCACAAGAATCAAACAGCAACAACACTAAAATACAGCTATAGCAACGCAAACAAATAGGCTACCAACATGTAGTCTTGGTTTAAAACAGTTCCTAAAGTAAAGATAACATCATATTGGACTACTACAACATCAGAAAACAAATCATTTTCGAGGGATAGCCACTGTTTCGTGATTCAGGTATTTTTGTAGTTCTGAAAACTAGGAAGAACGAGTAGAATAAGGAGGATCAGGGGTAGATTATAGAGGGCGAATGGGGAGGCTAGCCGCTAGGTTCTGGGAGCAACACCAACTGTTTACCGTCATGTTCCTGGGGCATCAACACTAAACATGTACAAATATGTAAAAACATGTGTTATTTCTAATCCATCCAATATGTGTTTCATTATCAAACTACAAACAAAACCATTGTATTCGAAGGAACTGAGAAATGTTTATTCAAACGAAAGTAATAAAGTTGAGGGCACTATATCCCAAAACACATAGCAACTTATATATTGACAATTCATGACAATAATTACTGTACTGTAAATTCGGGGCTAGACTCTTTTTTTTAACAGGGATGCTGTGATAAATAGCTATGCATACCGTCTTAGGTCTTGTGCACATACGCCCTGAATAGATACTCTCCTAGAGGCGTCGTTTCAATAAAGGCCTAGTGTGCGTAAGAATGTTGCCTTTACTATCACCGAGATCTCCATTTTATTCAAAATGTTCTCATTTAGAAACCAAAGCAATTATGACATACATCCAATCATGCGTTACCAGGACATCTCTCGTTTCAAGTGCAGCTAATCTATAAAACGACTCTTATAAACAGGAAATACTTGTGCATGTTTGCATCTTTCCTAGAAAAAAAAAGTTCAAAAGTTCCAAATGTTGTGCTTATTTGATCATAATGTGTCAGAGTTACAAAGACGTGTCTTACAAGTACACATGCGCCCAAAACATAAATAAAATAGTGCTCACGTGATAAATAAAAGTGATCCTGGCCTCCATAGCCCTTTACGCACGAGCTGTAAACAATAGTCTACGATTCAAAGTATGTCTGGCGAAGGAGAAAATACACCAGTTATGAAGCAATCATTCAATCGACATATTAAGAAACAACCACGAGACAGTGGCTTTGATAATAATCAAATAAAGTGCCTTAATGAAAGAAGACATGGGACGGTCAGCAAGAAGAAACGGCGTCCCACCATATCCTTCATAGAAAAAATCTCAAACAGGTAACAGCCACCGTATCGTCATGCAAAGTACATAACAGGCCTAAATAGCACGTTTATTCAGCCCATACTTCAGAACAGGGGCCCGCATCCCCACGTCACTCCGAACCACTCCTGTCCTCTAGACACTATCCTTGACGTTGCATCTCCCGGTGCCTCGTGCGCTCCAGTCCAGTCCACGGTAGGCCGGTAAGTCTGCGGCCTGTCTCTGCGCGGCATGTTTACGCAGACCACAACATTGTGCCGCAACATTGTGCCTACAATCAAGGTGCCGTCATCCCTCTCTCAGATGGGGAACAGCGCGTCTCTGCCTCTGTGCTCCCTCGTCATTTTCTTCATCTTCATCCGCCTGTTCTGGAACCAAATCTTGACCTGTCGGTCTGTGAGGTTGAGGCTGCGGCTGATCTCCAGGCGGCGCTCTCGAGTCAGATACATGTTGAAGAGGAACTCCTTCTCCAGCTCCAGGGTCTGGTATTTGGTGTAAGGGCAACGCTTCTTCCTCCCCGCTTTCGCCCAGACCCAGCCGCTGGCTACGTTCTCGAATGTAACTTCCTCTGTGAAAGGGAGAAGACAAAGCGTGTGTTTAATGGTAGTGCTAAATCGGCCTTTTTTTCGTCTGCAGGATATGCAAACTTCTAAATGCGCTTGAGGACATCACCTGGCTGAGTATGTCAGTTTATGACGGGAAATAATGTCACATACCTTTGTCTGTCTGTGTCTGTCTGTCTTTCTCTCTCTCTCTCTCTCCCTGTGTGTGTGCGTGTGTATGTGCTCGCGTGTGTGTGTGTGTGTGTGTGTGTGTGTGTGTGTGTGTGTGTGTGTGTGTGTGTGTGTGTGTGTGTGTGTGTGTGTGAGTGATTAAAATAGATTCAACATGTGTTGTATTCTACTCTGTCATCGAAAGTAGGCTATGACAGTGCTATCTGGATCTACGCTCCTTGAAGTAGTTGCCAAAACAAACAACTTTCTACAGCAAACAAGTCCAACAAGCTATGGCCTATTACATCGAGTTACACTATCAATCAAAATTTGCGACGGGAAACAGGACTACTCACAGTCTAAAAAAAGTAAATACAGGGCTACACATGGACCATAATGCATTGACGTTTTACTAATAATTCGTCCACTTTCGTTCACGCGTAGGCTAAATGAAGGCCACGAAGCCACACAAATGAATAATCGATGGGCCTTCTGCAGATTTCTAGAGTCTTTTCCCAAACTGTTAGGTTTATTCTAAATTAAAAATGTCTTAATCTAAAACCGAATGTCGAGTCAAAAAAAGTTGTTTAGAAATAGGCTACACAAAATACAAGGAACAGACATCCGTGCATAAACAAAGTAGGCCTAATATTAAATAAGATTAAATATTGTTTGTTTGGAGGTTACCTTTCTTCTAAATATGCGGATATCAGCGGTTTTCACAAAAACAATATCTGAAAATACATTTCTAAATAAAGAACGTGATGTCGAATATTTGTCCAGAACAGCATGTTGATGTATAATAGCTTTAGAATATTTACATTTTGTTTCGAGGTATGCCAAATCCTGTTGAAACAGTTATTTCCTTATGTGTGTGTTTTTCGAACATGGGCAATTGAAATGAAAATACTTTTGGCCAAAATGACATTTTCATAGAAAAGTATATGCATAATATTTGTCCAAAATGATGTAATATATTTGGCAACTCTCAGTCATTGCCAGTGGTATCAAATATTGTCATGCCCGATGATTTTACAACCTAAGGAGAAATACGTCAATATTGGTTCACTGGGTGACGCCAATGCCATGATCTCTTCTTAGAATAAGATTACTCACGTGCAGTTATTTCGTGCAGTTATAATTTTTACTCAATAGCTCGTTTCTCTCAAGAAGAATGTAGGCCTAGAGACAGTCTGGTTGAAACAAAATAGAGCTTGATTTCATTTGAACACCCAGCCATGCAACAAACAAATAGACGCCAGATTTAGCTTTACATTTTACAGTGAAAGAGAGAGTCGGTTGACTAAACACCCTATAGACATAAACCTGGATCCACAATCAATGGCTCCACCTGGCTGTACACAACTGTCCCCTATAGCCTAGCTATACAGCCTAGTAAACAGCCTTCCGCTGTTTTGATGTTCAAAAGAGCGCACAGTAAAATGGAGAGCAATTTAGCCAGGCGAGGCTAGTTCCGTGCAATAAATTAATTTTGGGCAATGGCGTCCCTTTGTCTTCTCCCCGGGCTCTTCCTTTTAACAGCCTTCATAAAAGAACGAAAGGAAGAAAAGCATCACCTTGTCTGGGTAGCCTGGGGGCCGTGTTGTTTTCCTGTGGGCTATTGCCACGGTCGCCATGGCGCTATCTCCCTTTCCTTTCACATTCTATACCCACCTTTCGTGTCTTGTCTGGGGCTGTCATCTCCACCGCCCCCGGGCACGTCTGAGAGGGGTTTGTCCAGTCGTAAACCTGAGACAACGTTTTCCGTGTTGTTGCACGGACCGCCGGTCAACGTCGTGATGATGCTGCCGCTGCCGCTGCCGCTGCCGCTGCTGCTGCTGCTGTCGCTCCGCTGGCCGGATGGACACTCGCCGCTGCCCGGAGCCAAGTCGTCGTTAACGCGCTTGGTGTCAGCAGTGGCGTGTGGGCACGGCTGCACGGGGAAGCTCAAGTTGTACAAATGGCGCGAGTCTGAGCGGTGGGGCGCGCGCGGCGGGCTGGTGGCCGTGGTGAGACCAGGCAATACATGAGCGACGGTGTTGCTGCTGTCGTACTCGTGGACTTTGATCCCCGGGTACAAAGATGACGACTGATCTGGACGGAAGTAGCCTTGGATCGGACCAGAACCGCCCGTCATGGAACCCATCTCTGTAATCAACCGGGTGAACGCGGACACGTCCGGGGAGGGTTTGGACCGGTGGCGGTCCGCCGGTTCTAGAGTCAAATAGGAGGAGTCTTCTTTTCGGTTTGACGCGCCATAGGGGCACGCACTGACCTGCTGGACCCGGACGGGGCTCAAGTGCGGCTCGTCCCAACCGACGACTCCTTGATGGTGGTGGTACTGGTGGTGGTGGTGGCGCGGCAGAGGCATAGCTATGATGTCCTGCGGCTGCGACTGCGACTGCGACTGCTGGGGCGGCTGGCTCATTGTCCCCGTTATGGTGGTGTTTGGCACCGAACCCCAGCTGTCCTGGACTTGGTAGTCCGGGTCAGAGAGGGTGGCGTTCGGGTGTCGGAAGGGAGCAACAGTGGGGGGCTGCTTCGGACCGCGGTCCATTAAAGAGTTAACCAAGGACGCCGTGAAAACGGATCTCTCAGAGCATGACATTGCTAGGACATATTTTGGCGAAGGCGACAGAGAGGGTCGCTCCTCAATTGGCTTCTCGAATAGAAAAGAGTCTGGCGAGCCGTTTCCTGAGAAGGACCCAATGGCGTCTGGGGTTCACGGGCAGACTCCGCCCCTTGCGGCGCTGCCTGGTTTGATTCAAGTGCCCGAGTCTCTCCAACGCCAGAAATTCATGTTTAATTGATTTCTGAAATAGGTTGCAGATTTCCTCTTAATTCTCGTAACTTACATCTCATATTGAACTAAATGAAAAGCATATTGACAAATGCGTCTATCCAAATAGTAAAGAACAGCCATGTGGCTTTCAAAATGGCAGATTGTTGTTGACTACACGGTGAATGATCTGCATCAAATCATAACATATTCAATGTGTTATTTCCTCTCCTTGATTTCCTCTGTTTCAATCTAAATCCAACTCGTTTGATTTTCCGAATTCTAGCCGTTCAAACTGTTGTCCAAATTGAGCAATATTTATAGTAATATAATATCGAATACAATCATTTGTTACAATGAAACATTTCTCGATTATACTTGTGACTATTTATATTCGTAGAACTATGCAGCAGTACGATCAATATAATTACAGAAGGTCTTATATCAAATGAATTCCTCGCACCAGCATCTCCTTACTGCATTACGCATAGGCCCTAAATATACCACATTACGCACAAACATTATTGCATTACGCACACACATAATAGACACGTCAATGCATTTCAGTTGATCTTAAAATCATAGCTTATAACTAATAGCACCATTACATACGTATGCGTGTATTAATCCATATTTCCACGGTGCTCTGGGTCTATATTACCATTTAGCATAGAGCCCAGAATATGCTGTTTGTTGTAGCTTCTACAGCTGTATTTGGCCCTGTTACATTTACAGATAGTCTTGACTTGATTTCCATAAGGTTAAATAATTAAATTGACTCTATGTTTAGTTTGGAAATGTTTTCAATTGCTTATTATACAAATTCTGCACTGAATACATTATACGAATATCACCAATAGCGATGGTTAACAATGCCTAGCATCAGCTATATGCTAACAGACAATAATGCTGTTAAAACAATTAAATATGAACAGTCCTAACAATGCACCATCAGAAATTAATCCAACTGCGCTTAAAAACACCATGGAAAAATAAGGTTGCATTCATTTTAAAAATGTGTTGCTTTGTAGTGCAGATTGCAATATAGTTTAGCCTATAAAAGCGCTGTGCAAATCACGTGTAAATGGACGTTCAACGTTGGTCGTTCAACGTTCAATAGATTATTTCATAGATAATAAAAAAGTGTATTATCGTAAGGACACGGGCAAGCTCAAGTTAAACATCAACAGTATAGGCTTACAGAATGATTGGATATAATAGGTAGTTATATTTCACTAGAAAACCCAATGTTATATAGCCTATGTTTACTGGTACAATTATGCTGCAGGTTTTATAATCTTGTATTTACTGTGGAGGCCATTGTCATGCATTATACGGCCGAAGAAACTCGATGACGAAGGGTTATTCCGACCCTTATATTATTAGGAAACGCATGCGTATTCAGAATGAGGGCAGAGAAGAGAAACAGTTTTATGTTTAAACAATGAAACGTTTGGTTATGCTCCATTAAAAAAACATTCCAATGTTTCCTGACTAGATATTGCAGTTTCAGAAGCACAGGCCCTCTCAAATAGAGAACTGCGTTGCACATGGTGTACATATAAGATAAACAGGTTTGGTGCAAAGATTCAGGGAAAGTAAATAAACACAGAGAAAAGGCAGCACATGTAAAGATAGAGGTGAATGTTCGAGCAGGTTGGAGGTAAATCAAGTTCAAAACAAAAGAGATAATTAAAACACTTGGGAACCTGTCCGAACAACTCCCTGCTGACACCACCAGATGGCGCTGCAAGCATGGATTGTGATAGGGTTTTATGCCACGTTGAATGCACAGGATGCAGGCTACATTATAGTTGCATTATTAATTCAGGTTTTGTACCCACCACAGGATCTGTATTGTGTAAAGGACTGTCGACAGGCAGTCTGTTAAGGTTAGCCAAATACACTACACTACATTTACTGACTGAATTCTAAATTACAGTGGCTCGGAACTATAGCCTGCGTTGGTCCTGAGAATAATTCCAAAGAGCAAAATATGTAAAAGGTTAATCCAGATCAATTCAAAGGCAATTTCGAATGATAAAAACAAATAAAAAGCTATGGTCTGTGGTATTGACACAGAGGGTATCTATCGAGCTATCATCAGAACTCCAAAGCACCAAACGTGGTTATCCCATTAATATTGGCAGGCGACGGAGAGAGAAAATTACTCCTTAAATTCTTTGAAAATATAAGCTCCACAGTATTGGATTTTTTGCCACACCATGTGGTTGATGATACAAGGACAAACTGATTTGCAGACAATTGTTGTCTCAGACAACAATAACCAGGAGAAACATATAACTCCTAGAAATAACAACATTTTACTGAGTGGAGAGACAATATTTTGCTATAACATAAAGGCCCATTTTAATCTTAAGTAAATCACTTGTCTATTTATATTTACGCATTTATGAATGCACTGCCTGGGATTTGTTGCCGTGGCAGGAATTGTGCGTAATGCGAAAGCGCTTGTCTTCTTGCATCGCTGGTCACACTTGGGAAGTTTGGGAAGGGGTAATTCATTACCGGAGCATGGACATGCTACAAGTTCAGATATGGAGGCACTCACACATCAAGTTAGAAAGACTGCGTGCTCAGTGTAATCCAATAATTGCAATCAGAGTCGTTTAAAGTCACCAAAGCTTACCAGATGTCGAGGACGTTGACGTATATGACAGAATCTGTGTCATTGGATATCAAAACGAATGAGAAAACACACTTTTCATCCCCTTTGGCAGAGTAATTCCAGCGGTGTCGCGGCGGGCCTGGTGCTTCGGCCTGTTTCGCATCCCAGACACTCCGCAGCAGTTTTGACGTTGACAGCACGAGTCCAACGCGCCTGTTTACTTTTTGTCCGCGAGCTGCACTAAAGCCATTAAACATTTGCAGGGGGCTCGCTTGGAATGAAGCCCGTGTCCCACGAGCTCGGATAGAAGAACTATCCTATACGATCCTATTATATAGGCAAAGAACGATTTCAGCCGCTAACCTTTTTTTCCTCTCCATGTACTGTATATGGGGAAGACAATTTCCATATTCCTCTACAATTCCTTTTCTCATAATCACAAACAGGATTGCTGGGCCCCTCCAAATGGTGAGACGACCAACGGTCAAACTCGTATAACTGTAGCCATGACGACGAGGCCCCCAGATTGCTATAAAGTTTTACAGCGGAGGAAGGCTGTAGAATGCTATGCCACCGCTCTGCAGGGTAATGGAATCGATCTTATGCAGATTGTTTCCTCTCAAAGCTCGAATGCTGGGCTTTTTAGAGTGACTAGCCCAGATGAGCTAACCTTCCTATCCGTCCATGCATACATAAGTCGTTTTCTATAAAAAGCTGGAAAAAAAGGGACCGTTTTTTATGAAAATAGAATAGTGGGTGCATTAAGAGAATTAAAAGCTGTTATTGCTGATGGTTTTGCATTTCTAACAATCAGCACAATGCTAAAGTCTTAACCTTGGGGTTGCAAGGTCGAGCACGTGCACCAGAGATAGAGGGATTGAGTGGAGGGTTACATTAGCGGAAAGGTATTCCTCGGTCTATCCTCTTCCAACTGCCTATTATGTACATTCTTCAACAGTGAGCAAATCTATATTTTCCTGCACGTGGGCCGTCTGCCAACTTGAAATCTGAACGCTATCACTCATAGGCTAAGGAGGGCAGTTTTTGTATATTCTATACGCCACTCCTGATGAATTACACTCCAATTTACTTAACCTAAAACAACACATAAAGCAATCAAGACCCATTCAAATATACGCTATTGTTTGAAATACTAAACACATAAACCTACCTCACAAAATGTCAGAATCCACAACGGCATCAATATAGCTTCGTTTCAACTAATCCGTACGACATTGATCAAGATATCCTAGTCGCGTTATCAATATTGTGTAAAACAATCTTGAATAAAACAAACCACCAAAAGCCATAGTGTAGGGACACAGCCTAAACTATACACGTTCGAAAAACGAAGTATAACGACAGAGCGTCTGTGCAAAAAAAATAGATAAGACAAAACAGGCGCCCATGGCCCACCTCCCGTGCAAGTTCTGCTAACAATTACAAGTTTCCTGACCGTAAACGCACACTGGAATGGCACATATCTGAACTTTAATTGCTTTATCTGGCAGATGACCATTTGGCTAACTAAAATATCCATTGAAGTACTCGGCCTATGGGTAACTAGTTAGATGTGATACTGGGATAATAATTTTGCGTTTGAAAATGATACTGAAAACGTTGAGGAGAAATATAGTATTGGGCACAAAGTCATAGGTCATATATGCATATGATCATTATTCTGTGAGATACTGCACATTGAAGAGGTAGGTTATTATCAATATAATGCTATGTTTTATGCATTGTAATAAAGAATATTATTATACGATTTAATGATATTAGCCCTATTGTTGTTGTTGTTGTTGTTGTTGTTGCTGCTGATGCCGCTGTTGTTGTTGTTGATTATTTTGCAACGGATAACTGGTTCCACACGGACTAACCTGATTAAATGAAGCATTGAAGTAAAAACAATAGTTGTTGTTGTTGTTGTCTTCATTATTAACCTCGTGGTCGTCATTACTCGACGGAACAGAGGATTTATATCATTATCGTTGGGTGTTCTGGAGTTTGGAGGGTTGGATTTATTTGTACGACTTATGCATGTCCATACAGATTTTTAAAACTACACACTTCAATGATATAATATGGTAACTTAGATATTTCCAAATGTTATTAAACATCAGTGTTGGGGAAGTTACTCTGAAGATGTATTTAACTAAGTTACCAATTACTTTGGTAACTTAGGGGAGGGAAGAAGTTGAACTACACTCAAGCTGCCCTTGAGAGAAATATTGTTTGTCAAAATAAAGCCACTTGTAAGTAAGATGAGCCGTCCGTACGACAGAAGGCACCCGTCTGAAACGCTCTGGGAGAGAAGCACATAGGTGAGATGTAGCAAAGTGGGGAGACAGGAAGCAGTGAGGGAAGATATAGTAGGGAAATGTGAAGTTCAAGGGCTGGATTTATAGTTACATTCCTATTTATTTTTTATTTTTTGGGGGGGAAACGTAGCGAGTAGTGACAGTAGCTCACTACACCGCTACGTGGCAAAAACGTAATTCACTTCTGAAAACACTACTAAGATTTACATTTATATTAACTACCACCAAGACACTGCAACATGTAATTAAACTATTAGTTCAGCTACATGTAGTGGAACTACTCCCCAAACCTAGTGAGGATAAATTAGGTACTAGCCTAACTTCAGATATACCTGTGTCATGTCATACTTCACAGGGACTGTTTCAACATGCAGACAAAATCTATGCGTTAGAAGCCAAATAAAATGTCTTATTCCGATTATTTGTAGTATATTTCAGACGGTTCTAGGCCGCTTTGTGTTAACCCATGACGTATGAGCTAGACATTGACGATGCTATATTTTTAGCATTAGCATCGTTCGAAAACAGGCACTGAATAAGATTTCACATGTGGAGGAAAGAGGCCATCAGAATGAATGGCCGCCATCTGCGTGCAATAGTTGAAGATGGCCAGCAGATGGCGATGCTGTATCACTTTGACTGAGGCTGGGGTAAGTAGCGTGAAGAAGAGATCACTAGCTCTATGCAGTCATCTCCCAGCAACATTAGCCACCAAATCATGCACGTTTAATTTAAATGTGTCTATCAATAGGCCTAAACACGTTGTTTACGTAAAGATACGGTAGCAGCACGGCTTGCACATACTGACCAACAGCCAGGCAAACACCATAACAAATGTGAAACACTCACTGACCTGAAATACGGCTAACTACCTGGAGAGCTCTAAACATATATTGACCCTGTTCTTTCTGAGTGCTCAGGTCCTTATGAAATCCAACAGTAAAAAAATCCAAGACTGACGGAGACAGACAAGAGGAATTATTCGCACAAGTGAAATAAGTCACAGGTCTACGGTCACTTTGAAGATAGACTGAACCACTGATAAATAAGCTAATCTAACGTAATGTGGTGCTCTTTGTTGAGTTATGAATTCCGATGCGTAGTCTCTTTACCAACATGGTAGATTCAAATCAAAACACATGAGCCGTAGCCTATTGGCGTCTTATATCAACCAAGCGTGTTTACAAGGGCATTCTCAATGTCATACCAAAACCTGCTCTCTCAGCTTGTTGTGGTTTTTCCTTCAGCCTCGGCCACGTGATTAACTGTGTTGGTTCGCAGGGGAGGCTTGTAGAGCTAGAAATCGTGTTTGATACCATTTCTCATTCCATGCATTACTACACAATGAGCCTGTCCTCCGATTTCTACCTCCACCAGCCTCCACTGGGTTTACTGTGTTAGTTGGCGTACCCTTTGTATGGTGAGAGGATGCTGCTATATGATTGGTCCACTGTAAACTATCATACACTATCACTGTGGAATTCAAGAGGCTGGGGCACTGATTGGTCCATAATACCTGTGGAAGGACTGAAACTTAAAGGTTTGAGTATTCTGTAGTTCACTTGACAACTTCAGCAGCTGTCATTGTTGACAATACTTAAAAAACTTACACCACATAGCTAACAACTATTGAGTATCTGTGACTAGATCTGTAAGTCAGTCTTTGTTGGGATTTGTTTGGTTATTCAATAAACAGATCTAATGAATCCTGATGAATGAATCCAGACGGCACTTCAGCTCATTCATGTGGTTAAACCAATATAATCATGCACCCTTACCAACATGTCCACACTGCATGCTGGCACCGACTTTATACGTTACGTGCGGGCAAATGAATGTGCTTGACTTACGTACGAAGTTAATCTTCGAAGTTAATGAAGTTGATCTTCATTAACTTCGAGTTGCGTAGCGGTTATAGGCTGCATTAGGCATGAACTGTGAGTGGTAAAGGAAAGGGTAGGTTGTCAGGGGGTGATTGGAGTCATTCTCTTGTGATGAGGTAGCCCTGGAAGAGAAATGTACACTCAAGTGTCGCCTTCGGACCTCTTGAGGATGTTCTCTTGGCGTAATGGTAGACGCTTAGGTTGGAGACCCCCATTCATCATATGCAAACATTATGATGAACCAGCATATTCGTTCGTTTATATAACGGAATTAAATCACACACGTATAGCCTCGGCCAACAACGTGGATGTTCAGAATGGAGTCCAAAACAGCACAAAAACAAAAGTATTTTCCAATACCTTCCTTCCGGAGTCCCTTTTTTTCATTAATTTTTTTTGACAGCCAATCTTGATCATTGGTCATGGCTGGAGTCTTTTATAGTTGTGTATTCCACTGACTCTTTATTGCCTCCGACAGACAATTAAGTTGGGGAACACACGCTCGGCGTCCCGCGTGCCTATCAGAGCGAGCACCATTCAATAAAGGCGGCTTCCCGTAAAACGAGCAGCCTGTGTCGTCACCGTCACCGGTGGAGAGAGACCGCCGGGGGTTTTTCGGGGTCGTAAAACGCTGGGCCGTGTTCTAATCAGAGAGTCTCGCTCCAACATCTCGGTTGACCTTGAGAAGCACCGTGAAAGACGACAAATCTAGAATTTAACTGTTTGTCTGAAGTAGACTCGTTTTCTCCAACCCTTAACATTCTGAAATAGGCCGGATTATAGGCCTAAATGTAGAGTAAAACCATCGCATGAATGTTATGCATGAATAAAATAGATGCAAACTACTGCATATATTCTATTCACCTCATACAGCCTCTGTCTCCCAAGGCTGATGGTAGTTGCATGTCACTCATTTCGACACAAGATGGCGCTAGAGAGCCAACCTACTGGAGAGAGACGTTGCAGAAATCTGCTTCTGTGACTGAAACTATGCATATGAATTCATATCAAATGGACCAATTATATTTTAACACAACTATATACTCCAATTTACTGCGCAGCCTAGAAGTCCAGATGCATTTATAAACTATTTAAAATGCCTTAGGCGTTTCGCTCCAACAAGCGAACCGCGTTGCACATTAGGCCTATTTCTGTCGTGTAAGCAGTTTGAAAAAGTATTAATTGAACATGAGGGCTACCTTCATTTTACTCACCATCAAGCTGTGTGTAAATGAGAACACAATTTGAAGTAGCCTAACTTACAATTTGAAATAAAGTGAAATTGCTAGGGACACGAAAATGTAAGCATCATCTTCTTCTTCTTCTTCATCATCATCATCCTCATCATCCTTATTCTCTGAGTGCACAACACATATCAACAGCACAAACTGTGAAGTATAACAATCATATAACAATATGATTGTTTATTATTATTTTTTACACTATTTCAAAAACACAAAACGAAACACATAAATAAATGACTAGCTTGCTCTTTGTTCTTCAATAGAGATATATGGATTAACAATAGCCTACTAGACTTCACACAACAGGGGGAGAAACATGAGGTATTACAAGACTAATATGTCATGTAGTCAGACCATACAAAGCCTTTATCTTTTTAACGCAATGAACTTCTCCTCTAATTGTTCCAAACAGACAATTACTAAATCATACGCTGAACTAGTTTTAGAGAACCTATGTGGATTCATGGTAATTTTCACTATTTATGTCTATGCTGTTTCTATTTCACTATTTATATTGTAACTTTTCAAATGGATGAAATAGTCACTGGAAATGGTTATCGGTGAGTAGGTTGGAGTTGCCTATAGTAGCATGCAGCGCTAACAGGCCTATCATCAGGAAAAGAACTAACATAAATGCATATCCGAATTCATGCAGGACGTATTGAAGTTGCTTTAGTTATAAAAGTTATAAAAGAAACAAATTATAAAAGGCCCCTCTCTTGTTTTCAGTGGACAATTGAGGCTGAAAATTACATTTCCAATCTAACATTTCCATAGGCTCTTCTGAAAAGGTTATTAACACAGAAAATGAGTCCATATATTGAACAATAATTGTCATTGAATTGTCTTTACTTTCCAAATCTCATAGTTCTCTCAACCTACATAAAGGCCTATATCAATCTCAGACACTAACTTCGCCGACGTTAACTTAACCGCCAATGGACCGAGACACCATATTCAACTGAGCCATATTCAGTGACATTGAATATAATATTAATATTCACATTTCTTCATAATAGTAATTCTGTTGTCGAATAGTTATATATAATAGACGAATGCGTGAATCATGAACCCGTGGGATAAATGTAGGCTATAGTCTCATTTGGTCCTTTTTGTTTTTCCCACAGAGAGAGAGAGAGAGAGAGAGAGAGAGAGAGAGAGAGAGAGAGAAAGAGACGTGTAGGCTAAACTACTACTTCAATGTGAAAGGCATTTCATTCCTTTCACCGAACGTTGTTGAGATAACTATAAGAACGAAATGAATGGGTGAACCTATGAATACAATCTGTACATAATGTCAAAAAAACAAATTGCCAGTTCTCCTGACGAGAATGCAATGTCACAGTTCAAAATTAAAATCGAATTTCGATTTGAAAGTGGGCATGCAGCTTTTGCGGAATATATGCATATGGATTACCCATAGATCTCGTTTACAGCACAACACAACATAGCCGCCTAATATATTCAAAGAGCGTGAAAACAAAGAGATGACTAGCCCCCATTATGGGAAACAAATAGCCCTCTAAAGAAGCTTTGTCTGGTCTCAATGATGCAACGTTAATTAAGATAGACCTGGTTAGACAACAGCGACTCCCATTCTACAAATATGTATCTGTATAGCCTATACTTTACCTCGCCAATAACTACTACTTTAAAATAATGCTTATTATTCTACAATTAAATTGTCGTTTTGTTTTGGGACTGGTTTGGATAAGTTACAATACAAATAACAAACTTTGATTAACACTGGTTATTTTCGCTGCATACACCTCAACACACACCTGGCGTCAACACTTGTCCATCACAGCGCGCTGCCCCCGAGAGCAATGTCTGGCGCGAGGTGTTGACAAACCACCCACGTCATGATACAAACATTCCCTTTTTACTGGCCCTCAAAATATGGAATTGCTGACCAGGAAATGCTAGTGGGGTCAATTGGGCCTCGGCTTATAGCACGCGGCTAATCCGGGTACAGGGCACGCTCTGCACTTTGGCGCGGCCTCGACACATCTGGACCGCATCCACGCGTTGCCAGCGGGCTCGTGCAGTGGGGCTGCTAAAAACGTCCACGCCTTCCATTACAATCACACACCTCTCCCAGATGTAGCTGACGGAGTCGGATCTTAATGCGTGACCAAGGTATGGAGGGAGGTAGAGGACATTTTCAACAACGTTAAATAAGGCGGTTGTTGCTTTTAGGCGTATAGTTCCCTAAAATGGTTTGTATGTTGATTAGGGTTTTTCAAGGAAATTATTTGAATTTGAATGATGCTGAATAGTAAATAATAGTATCACCCATACATATTACTATTGCTATTAGTCCTATAGATAATAGGACTATCATAATGTATAGGAAACCGTTCAAACACAATAATAAATCATAATGTTTAGCAATCAGTTCTAACACAATAACGGCACTCTTACAACCCGAGGTCAGTGCGTAAATGACATTTCAATGACAGAGAAAATAATGGAACTAAATACACTTCTCCCAGTACAACACATAACATTGTTTCATTTTCTCTCTAAAAACAACTCCCCTTTATAAGGTCAACATAATTGTAGTGCGCTGTAAAATTTCACAGATGAGTTGCGTGTTGCATGCCAATACATTTGGTTATTTTACTGGCGTAGTCTTAAAGTTATGTTGATCTCGCTTTAAGCAGGCGGGCCTTCTCTTCTCAATCGGAACGCGGACGCTATGATGTGGTGGTGCCAAGGCGCGCGGGTGGGCTGGTGCTCATTAGCGCGCTCGAGAGTTCCAGCTCGTGTTGCTGTTTGTCAACACCAACACCTCTCTCGAGCTGGCTGTTCCCTTGGCGACGGGTGAAAAGAAAGGACAAAACTGACCTGATTCGAGGTCTACATTGAGCAACAATGCCCATGACCTTTCATTAGACCTATAGAATACCTTCATTCCCACTTTTAATTATTTTCAGTTTATAAATCACTTGGTTTATTTTCTTTCTGTCTATTCTGTGGCTTACACTTCAAAGATGGAATGGTTCACTGTGACAAAGCGAATGATCCACCTGCTTTCTTCATACGAGTCGTGGGCCTATGTGCGTGAATCAGGAATCTCTATCAATGCTAGAATGCATAGAAGACGCTAGAAGAGAAATAAATACTTTTGGTAGGCTATAGCAGAATAATTTAACTGGCTAGACTATCCACTACTTCAATAAGACTAGGACTATCTAATCTGAATATATCAGAGAAAAACTATGAAAAAAACATACTCCGTTTTGTAAATGTTTTCTCATACGTTACACGCAGTTGAAAAACCAAATACAGTAGCTGGTTGCACAATCGGCGATGTAATCATGAGGAAGAAGAATCTATACCTTGGTGGTGTTCCATTGGTAGGCCTAATAGTTGCATGTTTTGGCTTACAAGTTGAAAGATGTGCAAATAAACTCACAATGGAGATTTGAATTATAAAAGAAAAAATGAATGAGAGGAGATCTAAACTAATCACAATCGATGTGTTTGTAAATGTTAGGGTAAACTGCCTTAATGTGCAATTAATGTAGTCATATTACTGTTGCACTATACTGTCACAACCGTGTTATAGCCATTCGTTAGAAATTAATGTAAAATGTAAAATTAACTAATTGTTAGGGCTATTAACACGTTCCAACGCTGATTCTATATGAAATTCGAAAGGTGTTATATTCTTGAACCAAGTTGCGTTGAAATGAAACAAGCTCTGGGCTACTGTAAAGCCAAATTATACTATTTTATAACTAATTCTTAAAATTATAACATGACTGCAGAGACCATACGGAAGTGTGCTGAACGAGGGCCAGTGTATTGCACTAATGCACTCAGACTACACCTTTTGTGTAATAGAAGAAATTCAGGCCGGTGACCTAAATACATTTCTTGCAGTTGTTAAAATCGTTCAAAAATAAATGACGAAATGTATAGTGTCCAACAAAGTTAATTTAGTTATTACTGGAAATGTAACAATGGATGGGTATAGCTCGTGCGTAAAAAGCGCATTTGAACTTATGCTCTATAGAGTTTGTTTCTTCTGAAATATCAGTTTCCGTTACAACTGTATAGTTTTTAACTCTCGAAATTAAATTGTAATTATGGGAATTAAGGTAATCCAAAATGACAAACTTACTTGGAAAATTTTTAAAAATGGTTTCAAGGTTTGAGGAAAGGATGCAATTCAGTTCAGCTTTCTACATGTTCGACATTGAAACATTGGGGAATTCTAGTTCTTTCAATCAATGATAAACCCTCATCCTCTCGTTAGTTGCTCTGAACCATATGACGAGATTCATGTAAGGCTGAGTTGAGTTGAGTTGAGTTGAGTTAACCTATCTACTGATATGTAGCCTACCTTCTTCTCTGGAATCTTTATTTACCTTTGAGTGTGATTGTATAGTCAACATGACCAAAGAAGGCTATAGAGTGAGGCATAGGGATGTCAGTGAAAGCGGTTAAATAGGCTACCGAATCGAATGTGTTATCCGTTCTTTGGGCCAGGTATGCCGGCCTGCAGCCTATAGGGAACCACAGTGTACAGCCCTCGAACACCTATTTATATACAAGCATCGTTGGAGGCCATTAGTGTATGGAGTCATTTCCGTTTCTTCCTGGAAACGGCGGATCCGTCTTGCGCCTCGGGTCCGTTGACCACCGGGCAGGATCAGCCCTCCGTCCACACTCCAGACAGAGGCCAGACTGCTGCTTGTTTACAAGATGTCTCAAGTTCAACTGCAAAGTCCACCGCGTAACAAAAGACTGTCCAGCAATGCAGACGGAGGGGGAGGGGTAGTCTGCAGGAGGAGAGGAGGTGATAAAGGAAGGGGCGGAGGTGCAGGCTGGACGTGAACTTGAGAGAGAGAGAGAGAGAGAGAGAGGGAGAAAAAAAGAGAGGGGGGTGATGGGACTCGAACATTCTTGAAATGAAGCATTCTCTTGGGACTGACGGCCAGTTGGAGGGATCGCGACGTGAGCGTCGTCACGTGACACACGGGAGCGTCGGTCTCTCTTTCCTCTTCTTGTTTTCCCAGTGTAAGCCACGAGAAGCAGCAATGATGTCATTGTGAAAACCCCGTGTCATACATAGGCCTACTCTATTTAGATTGAGTTCCAAACTCGTTTTCGAAATAGCTCAGTTGGAATTCAGCATTGACCTTCAAAGGACTACCGGCTGGTCTATGGTCTCGGTCTACATTAACACATTGAGACAAATGCATTTTAAGGTTTGACTGCATGTGGGAGAAAAACAGATTTTTTAGAAAGGTGTTGCTTCTACGATGTTGGACAGATTAATGACAAACACACAACCTATCCATAAAGACGCTCTATGCCTGATTATACAGCATTGGTTTATAGATATAAATTGCAATTCCACTGCTACCCATTGCCATGGCTCGTCAGTCGCATTCTCATTTTCAATGAAGTTTCAAAGATGGCACTGGGCCGATACCAGCAGGCCGGTGTGGCTGAGGCTTTCAATAAAAAAACATTTCTGCAATACGAGGGTCAAACCACTTCCCCTCTTTCCCTCTGAGAAAATACGGTAATTGAACACTGTATCCTGATCAATGCATTTCATCGTCCGATGGATTGTGGTGGCCTACAGTACATTGATGTTTACTTTCATTAGTATTCTACCATAGAAGTTTTTCCTCACCATTAATCATTAGGCCTATGCACATTTGTGTCAACCATGCCATTTCAATCTAAGGCGTAATTAAATATTGGCGTCCATTTGGATATAAGCTTAAATAGGCCACACCGTTCTATTGGTAAACTTAGTGTTAAAAATATCTGAAATGTACTAATAGCTTCATTTGACAAAGTGAACTAAATAGGCTATAGATGATCAACAAAAGCCAGAATATTGCGAATACACTGCGACTACCCTGAGCGTCCGTAAAATTCATTTTCAATGAGTTTACGTGTTTCTAAACTGATCACATGTTGACAAAATCCAATGTATTCATTAGGCTATGCGTAAAAACCATTAGACTTCTGAGCGTCAGACATGTCAACTGAGGGAAAACCGCAGCTTTACAATTGCTGGTAGGACGCTACTTCCGTGCTTGATTCTGGTCTATATTGTGCGTTTTCTAAAGGAGAAGAGAAACCACCGTAAAATCACAATGTAAACAGCCAGCAGACGAGCCGTTTGGTAGAATGCTTTTGTCAAGTTCAATGTTAAAGAGTGTGGGGAAGGAAGGGCATTCTGTGTTTATGGCCTTGCACAGCTAGGTGCAAAACACGTCTGCGTTGGTCAGAGTAGCGGCTATACTTCTGCAAATGTAGCCTATTGATACTGGGTAGACGGTCTACTTGAGAGTTGGGAGGCCTAAAAGTCGAATTGACAAATATGAGTCTATTCCGAATCTGCTTGTGATGTTGTGTTGTTATTACCCGCCGTAATCTCTAATATTGGGCCAGGCTTTGTGCCAGGTCTGATTTAGTAAAATACCGTTATTTTCAAATACATTAGTCCACTCTTAATATATATCAATATATTGCAAAAAAATATAGACTAGTTGGCAGAGCCCAAACCTCAACCGATGCCCTCGCACCGTATTCGCATATAACCACTTTGTGAGGTCACTGTGAATTTCACATTCTGATCAAACAATGGACGTGAACACTGAACTGATCATACACGTTAGCCTACACTTTATTGCTTGGCATTTGTAAAATGGCTTATTCTATTGTGACAGGTATACATGCTTAAACATAAGCTATTGCTACTAAATATGTAGGCTAATTTAAGACAAAAAAAAAGAGTAAGGACCACAAGGTAAGCTATTGTGATAAAGTATACATATCATACCGCCATAATAATATAAAACGCGTCTCAGGTTTCAGAAATTATGTTTTAAACGTTAAAATGTTTAAACGACAACCATAATGCTGTACTACCTGAGACGCACCTGAATATTAAATGCCATAGGTTGCATAAAGCGCCCACACTGCCTGTGTGAGTCTACAGCCAAGGCTGAGACTCGGAGTGAAAACACCGCCTCGGGCAGGGTGGAGAAATACGAGGCCCCGTATGACTTCATAGTCTTCCTCGGATTGTTGCATGTGTGCAATTCTGCTCTGAAATTAGCTCCAGGATAATGAGATAAAGTTAACGGCTTTGCGCTTTAACAGACAGACAAACATGCAGACATATTTTATTTCATTTTTTGAAATGAATACTCCTTAAAGAGCCCCGGGCTAGCCAGCCTATGTGTAAGCAGAATTGCGTCATATATTTGTTTTTAAGCAGACCTGTCTCGTGCTGTAGTCTATGTTGGCGTGCTCCAAAGAATAGGGGTCATTCCTCTCTGATTATGTCATAGGTGTCGACTAAGCATGGATGTTACCAGTTGGGTTGTTTGGGGACGTGGTGGCTTTAACTCAGAGTGTATGTGATTGTGAAGTGAAGTCAAGTGAGGATGAGCAACATATATTATACAAAAAGATGTATAAAACGTTTGCTATTAGGCAGTCACAAGTGGCTCATGTTTACGCATGATTACGCGTGACTTTATCAACCCATCCGGTATCAGTTTAATCCCGGATTTCTCCTCTGACCAAGCAGGGGAATATTCTGTTGACAACATCCCGCTGCACGCACAAGGCCATCATGTCATACGTCACATACGATAGTAGTCCTAGGCGCAGGCCTAGGCTTGTGTCACGAGCAAGGTAGAAAGAAAGGGCCTGTGCGATGCGAAAGTGACGACGTAAAGGCATTGAGTAACGACGCACCTTGTAGTCCCTGACTAATCTAGACCGGCGTTAAGTGCACCGCGCAGCCGGGGCGCGTCGAAGCTCTGCTCACTGTCATACAATTAAACTGTTCGGAACCGGACAGATACGTAAATCAGGCCCCCAAAGACCGTAAAAACAGATTATAGTGTGTAAATCTGCATATCCGAATGAACGACATGCGGATGAGATATTTCGTAGTTACGTACGGGGGAAGGCCGCTGTTTTCTCCACACGCAGGGAGGCGTGTGCGAGGGCACGCTGGCTACGACCACCAGCGCCTCTATGAGCTGGTTTCTGCAGGGCCGGAATGAAATGTTGTTTACGCGGTGAGAATTATATATAGGCCTAACGCTGGCCTCAGACAAGCAGAGGTTATTGATTAGTGGCTATGGGGAGAGATAGGGATACACACGGTTTGAATATTCATGACATCTCCTGAGACAAACGTTATTGCCCATCTTGATGAGCACGTGACGCTCAAGGTCAAGGTCAAGGGCTGATTTAAGGATTCTGCCTTTGCCTCACGCTTCCATTTTCTTCGCGAGCAGCAAAACATTCCTGATAACAAGCGGAGGCAGGAGATCAGTTATAAGCCAACACAATCTCACAACAAAACATTCTCAGAGAACTAACTGTAGCCTACCAATTGACGACTTTCCTAGTCAAACATTTAGTATAGCAACGATGTTGAATATCGGTTACAACATATCCAGCTGCATAAACTAGTCATATAGGTCTAAGGAAACCTTTTGACGGAAAATGATCAACAGCAAGGCTCAACTGTACTCACGAGAATTAAGGAAACCCAGATTTTGAAACTTTGAAACAGGCTAAGCCAATAACAATAAATATGGTTGTTTCAAACCATGGAAATAGAGACCGTTTGACAAAACTACGAACATTCAGCTTTCTTTTGATGGAAATTATTTTGTACTCCGAAAACCGTTTAGCCAAATTATTATTTTCGAAGCCTTGATAAGTAGCTATAACAGCGACATTCATATTTGAATTTACAATCCCATAAACGCTCATGTAGTCTAACTTTGACTACAGGAAATATGACGCTTGAATAGGCCTATATATCTGAACTTCCTCACTCATCCCTATTTAAAACGTTTCATCATGTTATTATAATTATGGACATGTTGCTAACAATAGCAGACATAGCTAAATCATAAATACCACATTTACACTCCATAACTTCAAATGTAATGTCGCAAACGTAAACTGGGATTAAAACAATTTATTAAGCATTGCGCTATATTTTCATAGTACTGTTTTACAGGCGTTATAAACAGTATAGACAAGGGAATATGATTGCATAATACGTTTTATATTCTACTGTAGCAACGACATTGACAAAGGCTATAGCTAACATTCACATGGAGTCAAATCCACGTAAAGCACAGAGAGTTAAACAGGTAAGCAGACATAAGTGTTACATGGAAGCAGGCAAGTGCTGTATAGGCTATTTACAGGCCTCTGAAACAATGTCTTTAGAGGATTTGGTTCTTTTCAAGTTCTTTTTCTTTTTTCTCATTTCAAAATAGGATTGGCGATGCAATTGCGCAGGCGAAATGGCACACGGAATCCCAATCCCAAACAAATGTACCACGGCGACGCGTTTTCCTGCTTTTCCTTCATTTTAGTCACACACACCAAAAACAGAGTCCCCCTTTCCTTCCGCGTCAGCCCTCGACATGTCTGTCTGTGTGTCTGTCTACGGCGCACTGGTCTTGACTTTGGCCACAAATTTCTTCTCTTTAACCCTCCTGTTTTGAAACCAGATGGTGATTTGCCTTTCCGACAAGTTGGTCGCTGCTGAAATTTTTCTCCGCTTGTCTTTCGTGATGAATTTGTTGGCAGCATACTCTTTCTCCAGTTCCTTTAGCTGCAGCTTGGTGTACGGTATCCGTTTCTTTCTACCACGGCGGAAGGAGTTGCCGTCGTGTTGGTGGGCCACGACATCTGGAACAACAAAGGGAAATTGATGAGTTCTCGAGAAAAAAACGTTTGCTTTCGATTCCATAATTCAGGCTTTATCGTTATAAGAGATAAACGTTTAAGTTATGGTGATGCATTTTGACATGGTAATGATTTTTGGCTACATGTTGACGCATTTACGCTTTCACTACGAGGTTTGGAGATTAAAAAACTGATAAAATGACACAGACACTTAGATTGGTCGCTAATATAATGTTTGTGATTTAGAAAAAAAAATGCACGAGAAATTAATCAAATATAAGTAAATTATCAAATCAAAAGAACACTTCAAAATCCAATAGGCTATATTGATACAAATGATCTAAACAGTACACATGTTATATTGCATACGCATGCATTGGGGAAAAAAGAAAAGTTGAATTTGAACCTATTGCATTAGTAGCCTAATAGCAAGGTAATACGACAGGGTGCAGAGCAGTGTGTTTTACCTGCCAGGGCAGACTTCCAGAGGTGTCCCGCCTGGCTCTGGTCCTTGGAACAGTACATCTGGCCGCCCCAGCCGTTCGTCAGTGCCCACGGCTGATAGCTGTCCATCGGTAGCAGCGTGTCGTGCCGAGGCTCTCCGGTGCCCAACGTCTGCACCACCGACACGTCCAAGTAGCTCGCCATGGACTGGTACGGGCTCGGGTAACCGTGGTAGAACGCGAACTCTTTGGCCCTGGCCGGGTACTCTTCGGACGTGACCGGAGTGTCCATGTATTTCTCCGCAGAGTAGCTGAGCGCGCCGGGCTGGGTGCACGACTTGAGGGAGCCCCGCCCCATCCTGCAGGGGTAGTAACCGTTGCCAAAGTAGCCGTAGGGTAGAGGAGCTGTGGAGGAGCCTTGGGGGACAGCGGGGCACGGGGCGCACTGTTTGCCCGCTTCCCCAGATCCGGAGCCCGATACATCCACGGCGGAGTAGCCGGAGCCGTGAACCAGGCCGGAGGGGTGTCCCCCCAGCGCCGAGTGGGCCATCAGATTCCTGCACTGGTTGGCCGCGAAGTTGCCGCTTCCAACCAGACCCTCCATGTTCTTATTCAGCTCATCCAAGTTGTTTTCATACACAAACATAACCGTGTCCGCCCAGCGAGGATTCAGGACCAGGGAGGTGGTCATATCACGCTCACACCATTCGGGCGGAAAGATTCTGTTGCAAAGACCCAAGTCCGAAGCAGGACACCCGGTTACATCCACAGCTGCATTGACGCAACGCACCAGGACACGGGACGGAGCGTCCCCATTGGACGACACGCTCACCACGTGATGGGACGAAACAGAACCTTGTTGGGGATGTCAGTCAAAGAAATGATTTTTATTACTTTGGAGAAATGGTACGAGACGCGCATCAGCGTATTTTTTCCATTCTATTCGCCCACAGTGTTGTGTTTTCGGCGGTTTTCTCACACAAATGCCTGTTGTCCTTTTGATAGATAGCATCAATACACCAACAGACATTTTTAAGACACTTTTAGATTAATAATATAATTCAACCTCATATTCCAACAGCATTCATGACATAAGCATACACACCGTTGCACTAAACACATTACATTCAATACGTGGTGGATTTTGCAGCATTAAGAGCACAGTGAAGCTGGCGAAGCAAGGTGTCTATCCACACGCCTCTTCTAAGGCCGCAGGCAGCAAACTGATAAGTATGTCAGCCTCAGAATACTAAATGGACAATAGTAGCCCTATCTAAATCAAGAAACAGACACTTGAGGAAAAATCCTATTTGTGCACATTCACCTCATAGCGCATGTACGGACGGTGTAAGGCTATGCATGAATATTTCCATAAGAATAAATTGTTGGAGGTTAAGTAGTTTCGCTGTTTTTGGTAAATGATTATAATAAAGTGAATATGCACGCATAGGGAAAGGGTCATTCAAAATCAACATTGTTGCGACAGCCATTACTTTCGCACAAAATGACTATTAATGTAGATTTTACCACACAACCCAACAGATTAGGTTTCACGGAGTGCCTTCTTGGTCTAGGCTTTAATTAGATAATGTAAAATGCTGAATATTTCCCAATGGTTATGGACAGATTTAAAAGACTTATAATCGTCCGTGCCAAATGCATGAAGAAAGTTTATCATTGTCGTAAAAGTATTAGAATTCATAACATGATATTTCATACTTGCCAACCACATTTACAAAATGTTGATTTGTAAAATAACAGTGCTTTCGACGTTTTTAAGGGTAATTTATGTGCGCTTTTAGAACATCTAGCTCGAAAAACACACAACTGAAGGCAGCGTGAAGGGGATTTATAGACGGGATTGGAGTTCTGAAGATTTCTGAAATACGGCTGGAGTTCAAAGCCATTTGGAGGGGTTTCAGCCACTTTAGAGCGATGTTATTTGGTTATGTATTATTTCGGCTTATGAATTTTGAATTTACGAGTTTAGGCTATTCTCCTGGAAAGCGCATTGCAGTCTTTTGAGAAGGAGAAAGCAAAACCGAGCACATAGGCCTATTTTTATGTGTTTACACAAATACAAACCTGACTGTGAAGTGGCTTGTGTACATCAAAACTTGTTTTGGGAAAATCTGTATAGGCCTTTAAAAATCCAGATTGTTTTAATACATTATATATCCCGTTATATACAGGGCCACGGCGTGTTTGTGGACAAACTGGCAAAATAACAATTGAAGTTTTAACTACGCAAGTCATGGTAATAGACCCCTACATGTATTTTTGGATGCAAATAAATCCACGTTTATATTTTGTAAGCACAGATTCATCACTTGTGTTACCAGAGATGTTGCTTGAAAAGCTTGACAGCGTGTTCAGAGATGGGGTGTTGAAGAGAAAGCTACGATAGAAAATGATTGTATTCTCTCAAATCTGCCATTTGGAAATTCATCCATACTTTTAATAAAAGCTTGATCTTGAGATCATGTAAATTAATGAAATTGTTACCAAGATGCATTGCGTTTTGTAATTCATATTATTATTTTACTAATCTGCAATTATTTGTTGGTAACAATGCATGTATTGTCTTGTGCACGTTTTTATTGGACTGAATCATATTCAAAACTATAAGCCACAGTTGGAGTGATAAGACTCCTCACTTGGCAAGATTTGCACATTGGTTTTAAATGGGAGAGCCAGCCCCCCCTCTCTCTCTCTCTCTCTTTCTCTCTCTCTCTCTCTCTCTCTCTCTCTCTCTCTCTCTCTCTCTCTCTCTCCCTCTTTCTCTCTCATTACCCAGATTGTGCAACAACACCCCCCCCACCCCCTTTTACTCATTCCAATCCTTCCACACACACACACACACACACACACACACACACACACACACACACACACACACACACACACACACACACACACCACCCCCAGACAGTCGTCTTTACATAGGGGTCAGACTAGGCCCTGAAGGTCAAGGCCAAGTTTAAAGTTAAGAGTCTGGGCCTCCCTGAAGGCTGAGTTATAGGAGCCCGCCGCAGACCAGACCAGACCCTGCCAGACCCGGCCCCTCCCTGGGCGAACGCGCTCAAGTTCAAGGCCTCGACGCCGACTCTCTGTGTCATCATCACAAACACACAAGGAGCAGAGATAGCTACCGTAGATAGTTGCGACAGACAGCTACCGTGAGACGTAGCCTTGCCCCTCTCTCAGAGCTAAACATAGCTACATTGTCATGTGAGAATGTGCTGTATTCAACGTGTTTATAAATTAATTAATCACTGCGACCAAACATTGTATGACGATCCTTGTAATGTTGCGGTTATCATGATGAGAGACGAGTAAATCAAGCTGCGTTTGTCCCCTGCGCCTGCTGTGCATGCGTACTGCGTCGTCGCCACGCGCTGTAGTGGTTCCTGGCGGGGCAAAAGCTCCAGCCTCGTGCATGGCACATGTTGTGCTTGCATGCGCACAACAGCTATACTGTACTCAGGAAATGCCTTAATAAGCCTTATTGTCCAACTTCCTGGCTGCCCACTTGTCGGGTCTCACAACAACTTCACTAAGGTGTATCTCACGGCGCTCCCTCACGCACCACGAACATAAAGGCATATTCTCACCAAATGCAGGAATGAGGACGGTAAGTGTTGACATTTTGGGGACGTTAGCATCTCCGTGCGTAATAGTGCAGTTTACAGGAGAGAGGGCTCGTGGGACAGACAACAATAGAATTAAGGGTTTAGCGGGTTTTTTCCTATAAACCATATCTACTATCGATCAAGTTATTTTATTTGACTTATATATCGATCAGGTTATATTTTGACTTACATATCAAATGATGAAATGATCTCAACTTCAACACAACCCAAGGTCTTAAGAGTAACTAACTAACTCTAACTCTTCAATAATGCACGAGGCCAAGAGTTATCACAGTATTCTGTCTCGAACGCTATTGAGGAGACACCTGAGCGCAGTACCAAAAATTATTATTTAGCCTTATGATTATAAGGCCTATTCCAAAAAGGAATTTAGCAGAAAAAAAGGAATACGCAAAAATCAACACTGTGTGCGTTTGAGGGTTTTGGACTTGAGAGTACAGTATTAAGAATGTTGCGCATAACATGTTGCGTGCGTGCGTGCGTTAGGCCTATAGGCTATCCTATGCCTTTATGAAGAACCTAGCGTTGCTAGGCTACTATATACTTATTCAAATGCAATATCAACAAGATAGCCAATAGGCCTACAGCATGGTTGTGTGCGCAGTGACAGAGATTATACGATATTACACGCCTGTCCGTTATAGGTCCAAACGAAAATTACCTGCTTACATGTAACGCAGGAAGATTAAAAAGCATCACATACTGTAGTGTCAGCAGTACCTAAGGCTATAGCGCACTTCCGACATCGATGCAATGACATCCCTTTCCGTCGCATTCCCCTCTGTTCCTGGACGTTTGACAGGTATGGCGTGTAACAATGATTCCACATACCAGCTCCTATGTGTGTTTGTGCGCCTGCCAATTCTGGCTTTCAATTAAAATAACTATTTCTATCTGTTGGGCCATTTAGCGCAAATGGCTGGATTCCAAACCCACTCTAGTTAGAATTGTGATTATCACTACACACATGGAGCTGACGTCATAACAGCCTTCACATACAAGCCGTTTACTTATGTTATTAAAGCACCACCATTTTGAACAGGGGACAGGTTGGCCATATCTACTCAGTTATGGTGAATGGTTTTTTGAAAAAGAGGCCACTCTTTCCCCACGAGGTCCGATAGTCTTCAATGGGACTTTCCTCATATATATGTTATATATAATTTCCATTCATAATTTACATTATATAGGTTACACAACGGCTGTGAAGACAGAATTTAAATAGGGGTTTTCACATAGGCCTAATGAAAAAGATGCGCGGAAAACACCAGTCCACAAAAACAAAGCGTTGCTCCAAGACAATGTGAGGATAAAAACGAATTCATATCTCAACTTTCTGTTATTTATTTCTGAGAAATATTTCTCAATATGTACCATACAGACTATATTTCTATATTATTTTTTATATTATTATATTATATATCTATATAATCTATTTAAATGGTGGAATTTCCTAATTTGACATTCTGTTTCAGATTTAGGAATAGGGTTAGGCTATTACCTCACCACGAAATAATCAGCCACGTGTTCACCAAAATTTGAATATGAAAAACACAAGTGAAAAGTTAACCTCAAGCCCTGTACAATTACGGAATCTAAAAACTCTATAATTATCATGAATAATGATACAGGACAAAGGAATAACAAACTAACATCAGCCCAAAATAACATAATAATCTGAAAACGGTCTTTTAAATATCTGATTACAATGATTTTTAAATAGGCCCTAGAATACAGAAAAAGGATAATTTAAGGCAGAGTTTTTGGTTTAACCTATAGGCTATTTCGGAGAGTCGGTCTGGTAATTTGAGGATTGAGGAGTGCATTTTAGATACAAGAAATTAGGTATTTTCATATCGGTATATAATTCCTCCACAACCGATATGAAAATACCATTTAGGCAATTTAAGCTACCTAAATGGAACTTAGATCTTCGAGAAAATCTTACATCAATATTAACATGAACATTAGTTGTCCAAAGTTCTATTTTTCAGGCATGGCGTCTATTTTTCAGGCATGGAGTTGACCGTGAGATGCACGGCATGTTGTGTGTCTGTCCAGTGTTGTGTGTCTGTCCAGTGTTGTGTGTCTGTCCAGTGTTGTGTGTCTGTCCAGTGGGATATAGGCTAAATTAATGTTGTTCACTCGTATATTCAGAATACAGTCAAATGCCCATATGCTGAAATATCATTAGGCCCATACACTCTCAACAGATGGTCATCGACATGATTTGATAGTGTCAGAGACTTAATGCTTGTCATATTGAGACAAACAAGTTGAAATTGGTACGTCATCGTGATAATAAATAAGGCCCGTAACATTTTGTGAGCTGTGCACTATGCAAATTCATTTATAATAGCTATGTAATTACAGCGTTATTACCTAGGTATAGGCTAAGCCTATAGGAGCAGAAACGTGTCGCCACTAATCGTGGCCAATATAATCGAATATTGTATCGATAACATAAGTGCATCTTAAATCAGATTGGATTCTTTCAACTCAAATCAACATGAACGTATAGGCCTATATCCTTGGTGCTAGTGAAGTATCGCTATGTTTAATTTAATTTTTGTATTGTTTAATTGCTAAATACAATGTGCTTGGAAAATTCAATTTGAGCATCAGCTCACTTTAATTCTTGTAGCACTACAACCACCAAAACCATGTTCTAGTAGTGGGCTTTACACCATTATCGCCATCATAATCGTCAGCAACACCAGCAGCTCACCATCACCACCACAATAACAACACTAGAATAAAGCAAAGACAAAATCAAAATTACTTTAATGACTGTTTGAACTCGTTAAACTTGGGTGAGTAAACCTGAGCGGTATCTAACGCGTCTGTGAAATCAAGTCGTGAAACAGAAGAAATTGAAGTAACCCGGAGTAGGCCTGTTTATTCCAAACTTCCTGTCTGTCCTCCAGCTACGAGAAAAGAGGAGTACGGAGTGTTAAAACACTTTAGTAAGAGAGGGCGGCTATTACGTGGTTACATAAATGCCCCTAACTGTTTCCAACTGCGCCCACGTTCAACTGGCTGGCAGAGAGGAAAACCGAGTCCAGGTCAGGATTTCTAGATCTTGAGCCGACAGGAGACAAGATTGACGACTATGTTGGACAACAACATACTTGATGAGAATCTCAAGAGTCCTTGGAAATTGCTTGACTATTCGGACCTAAGAATGATCTAGTCTAGCGCAAAAATACATTGTGGGGTTTTGAGACAAGGAAATAGTAGACGAACCATAACGAAAACGGAAACAATCGTTTTCAGAAACACCCGGTTATTGTTGTTGCCTACTTACGCGAGGCCATAATCAACATACAACCAAACAGAGACATATC
>NC_139663.1:20939214-20949214 GCF_951799395.1 Argentina silus
GAAATGTGCAGCCGTTCGGCCGACCTGCAGTTAATGGATGCCAAGACGTTGAGTGAGGACAGGTAGACTAACAAAGGCCTCTTACCTGGAACTATATTATATCACTATTGGCCTGTATGCCCGCCTGAAATACACGTTCTATTGTGTCCAGTTGTGAAAAACAGCATTTGTTCCCCTTACACATTGGTGTGTTACAACACTCGTTATTACATCATAACACCTAAAACATTATACCACAGACGGAAATATTCAACATCATTGTCATACGTTGTCGCTGCCGCCTCCTAAAGAGATGGCCTTCATACAGAAGGCTACTGCCCACGCAGAGAAGAAAGGCCTGTGAGTTTGGCACAATAATCTGTAATGATGTGCTGGCTCGACATCTTGGAGGAGAACAAGCAAAAAGACCCATTATTTCCCAGTGCTTTAACAGTTTTGTAAACTTTAATAATGGCCAACAATGAAAACGAATACTGGATATAAATGTCCCAATCATTGTGCTTGAGGAATACTTTAACAACAACAGAAAGGGTACTCGTCTGCAGGATGATGCAGCTATCGAACAGAAACACGGTGTGTTCCTTGACTCTAGCTTGACAATTACGTGGCGCAAGCAGTACATACAGTATAATAATAATAACTACAAAGTCCTTAGGCAATAACACACATAATAGGCTTTCCACGTTGACTATAGGCATACAAACAATATGGACACATGAATGGACACGTGAACTTAGAGTTATTACGGAACAGAATACATACAAAACACATTGAACAGTCAAACACATTAAACTACAGTCAGATACAACGCCTGATAATGTCAGAGGTGAAGATAATCCTTCTGGTGCAGAAAAAACACAACCCAGATCATAGAAAAGTGCGAGTTTATGTTGTTACGCAAAGGTGACATACGAAATCAGAGATTAATGTTTGATTGGAGTAGTGGTCAGTTTATCTCGACAATCACAAGCCAACAAGTCAGAGTGAATAACAGGATACTGTAAATACGTATTGGTTATATTGACTGGTTGGATATAGGCTATGTCCTTATTCAATGTCTTATCACAGCAACCAACCTAACGGTTGATCAACCCTTGACGAATACGTGCTTTTGAACTTCCTTTTTATTTAAAATAAACTATAGGCCTACTTTACCCTGACTCTGTATCCCAACCCAAGGAATGTCATTAGTAACGGTTCCACTATAGAATTAGAATTAAATATCATTGAAGCGTTCTAATTCGACGGGTTCCACCGCGGTGTCTGAGGTTGTGTAGTCTACTGTACGACGCTGAGTGCACGAAAGATACAACCCGGCGGAAATCATTACTGAATAACATATTCAACGTCATTACTGACTCTATATTGGGAATTAATAAGCGAATATATCTGTATTATATAGAACTGTTGCATGCGTTGCTGTAAATGGGATCTTTGAGCAAAAGCGGCTTTACGCGCAGGTCAAGTTGGTAAAATTTTAATTCCGTAAAACCACGGTGACGAACAATCTACAATTTGGCAGATGCGGTATCTCATCTTGAAAAAGACGCACAGGCCTATACATCAGTACAGGGTGGCTGGTACCTCGTTGAGGGCCATTGTGACGTGCTGGAAATACAGCTACTGCATAATGCACCTGACTGTTGACGGGGGGTCACGTGCCACTAGTAGACCTCTGTCTTCTTCTGGTCATATGACGTCACCATTCACATTTGACCAAAAGTCTGTATTTGACTGAAAAGGATCCATTTGATTATACGCAGCGCTTGGTATTAGCCTCCAGTGTAAGGCTGTGTAGGGCAGGCTATGCAGCGCTGGGTAGTTGCCTCCAGTGTAAGGTTGTGGCCACAGTCTGCATGCCGTCTGGTGTATAATGGGACCTTTACTGTATGTGCGTGTCAAGCTTACATTTCTGGTCCCTGGCCAAGATAACGCTTCAGTGTAGCTGCCGGTCCCCCCGGTACACATAGACATCTGCTCCGGTCTTAACGGAGAGAGAGAGGGAGGGAGGGAGGGAGGGAGAGGGGGGGGGGGCATGGTCCTGTGCCAGCCGTCGTTAAATTAACAAACTCCAGTTTCAGTCGAGGGAGAAGGATTGGCACCGCATCAAGAATTTAGTCCCAGTTCTTCTCCCCTACACCGACCTCCACGGGGCGTTGGTTTATTTTGGTCCGTGGGATATACCTCGCGTTTAGGCGTAATGAACAGCTTGAACTGGCTTAGTGGTTGCCGATGCTGATGTTATAAAATATGGCTGCATCACTGCCATCCTGTTGGTGATGTCCTACCTACACACGCACGAGAGGTTGTTTTGTGCCGCTCTTGCGCTCTGGTGTGTATAATATGGTATACAACTATATACACATACGCCTATACAGACACACATACACACACACACACACACACACTCACACTCACGCGACAAACATAGGGCCTCTCGACATTGTTGGACAGATTGACTGTGATGATCAATGGACACTTGTCATTGGTTCTAAATTAGCATGCTGAATTGCCATGCTTGTCATTGTGGTGAACATATCAAATGTGACATGTTGTGAATGTTAATGTTAGCTTGGCTTCAGTAGAGTCATGTGAGAATCTACAGCCTAAAGAGACGTTCAGGAGTCAAACACAGCCGCCTGCGACCGTCATGCCCTTCACCGTGAAAAGCAATGTCTGAAAAGGATAAAGAACGGATTCCATTCATGCGTGCCATCGGCTATAGACACAATTCATGTAACTGTAAATAGATTCTCATGACGATGCATGCAAGCATGAAATGGCTTCCATACAATATTCGAGACAGCTAATAATAACAGCCAGTGTGTCACTCCCTCACAAACATCAGGGAAAGAATGTAAATCATGATTCGTAACAACTATTCTGACCCGGTATTTCGTAGACATTTTGTCTACATTGTTATCATACAGTATCAATACAGTACACAGTTTGTTTGTTTTTTTAAATATTTTTTCGTGTAGTGTCTATACGATTTCGTTTCGTGTATATTACACGTTCTAATATGGGGGTTTGGGCAAGATATAACATTATGCTAAAGATGTTCTATTGAATGTCAAATTCAATAGAAACCCTAACCCTAACCCTAACCCTAACCCTAACCCTAACCCTAACCCATTCGATAGTCTATTGGTATATGTATAACTACGTCATTGCACATTTGATTTTAGGCTGATGTCCACAGAAAATAAATCACAATGATTGAAATTAATTCGGATCTTATGTTGTAAGTAATCAATCCGAGACATTGTAATCAATCCGAGACATCTAATCGGCTACTGTACAGCCTATAACAATTACAGTTTTATCTTAATTAATCAAATTATTTAGAAAACATATACGACACAACTATTACCGATAAATAAGGCTTTAGGTTACTTAAATTGACGGCACTGAATGTTGATGTGTTGCTCCTCCAACGACGTGGTCATCGAAATATTAGCCTACAGCAATAAGCCTCCATTCATTCAGTTTCCCAGTGCAGCCTATGCTGTCATGCAAACCATTTCGTGCTGAGACAGAATAATGATTATGTTATGTCCAAATTATTAGTTTTGGGATACTTTAGGGTTGATATATAGCTTTTTTTCCACATTCTTGCCGTTTCCCATTACGCAATAATTATTCAACTATGACACAATAGTGATAGAAAACTATGGAATAAGTTAGCCTATATTTACGGAAACCAAAATTGCATTGGAAACTGGAAATTACATATTTTTTTAAATGAATGAATCAGCTGAGAAACACCATCCTTGACTGATTGCTATTGAAGCAGATTTTTAGACCTCGCATCTATTTCACATTTCAGAAAATGAGCGATGTTCACTTATTATAATATTCAAATTGCCTCGTGAACTTTTGAATACATTTATGACAATGGATCATCATCCATGGATTTTACACATCGATGTCTAAAGTTCTCGGATTTATTATAGAGATAATTCCATGCTTTTGTATTAGATTTTAGAAAAAATAATTTCAAAAAGCTGTGATTAAAATTATGCATTATTTCAAACTGAAAACCAATAGGCTATCCTAGTTTCATGTAAGATTATTATGTATTCGTTGTTGATTAGCTAAAATCCTTCATTTTCTCCACCGGGTCAAACCAAGCGATCCTTCACAGAACCCTGATCTGGGTTAGAACTCTGTATTCTCTGTTTGGCCCATAGGAGGTATACTTTCGCCTCTTCGGTGACAGCACTCCTGGCTGTAGGCATCAGCCGATCACCACAATCACTTTTACGAATCCTCACACAATAGCAGATTGTGTATCAGCAAGACGTTGGCTCGCTATACCATCTTGCGGAATGTCGCCCTCAGACGGAGAGGATGTCTTATTGGTTCAATGGTAGACGCTTAGAATAGGCGAGCAGAAGACCCGGGTTCGATCCCCTGCGATTTCAAAATTCACATTCTCTTTACCAAAGCCCCTTGAGCCCATGGTATCTTACTCGTCCTTGAGACCGTCATACACTAACAACTGGTGAGACATTACTGAAGTCGGCAGATAGGGGACCCCTCCCGCCCCACGGTGAAAGCACGGAGGTTCCTCCGTGGGTATCGATCACGGGTAGGGTATAATCAAATCCTGTCACAATGGTCTACGAGGCGGGCATGTTGGGGTTAGAAATGGGCATGTTTGCTGTCTAAACACATATTCCCAGAACATTTTGCACTAATATGCAGATGGCTTGACAGACGTAGAGGACATACATTATGACCTTTTTACAAATTGACAAAATGCCTTGTGTGAGCGTGCTTTAAACTATAAAACGATACTATTTCATATTGTGAGATCAAGCGTGGTTCGCGTGTTTTTATACTAGCCATTTTGAAAGAATTAGACAATGTTTAGATGTTTAAAGCTAAACATTATTTCATTAATTTATTATATTGCCAAACCATGCAATGACACTATTTTATACACATTGCTTATACAACAAACTATTTCCTAATGCTGAAAGCGCCATTTCTAGGCCTATCAGCCGTTTGCTTGCTACAGTCGACGCGGAGCCACCGGGCCGTCAGTGACGTGACGTGATCAAAGCGTCTGTGTATAACAATACAGACATCGGCGTGCCTGGTGATATCAGGAGCTAGCCACAGCCACCCTCCGCGCCAGGCCCATCGAGTCAACCATGGTCTCTGTCTGCGCCTGGGACATAAAACTCGACAGGATATAGGAGAGGACATCCTCGCGGTCCATTTCTTTAGGGTACACCTGGGCTCCTCCTCCTCAGACCTCTCCACCCCCTAACACCCTACATTAATTTGGAATTAAATAAATAAATAAAATAATCATACCTTCCTTTCTCTAGCACTGTGGCTGCTGAAAGAACTTGTTCTTATCGAAGGTTTTACTTACGATTACGGATATATAGTTGAATAATTCACTTACTTTAGAGAAATGTGCTTGTTTTAAGTCGCTTTGGATAAAAGCGTCTGCTAAATAACTTAAATGTAAAATAAGAGGGAGGACCACTGCGCATCCTCTCTTCTCCCCTCTCGCGCTACGTCCCCCACTCCGACCACTACGGTGGGAAAGACGTTTATTGGCGCTGGGCAGCGCGCGGACAAAGAGGCGCAGTGGCCCATCTATTTAGTCATCAGTCGGTGTCTAATACCCGCGGGCCGGACGGTGGTCTTTTCCAAACAGATCCAATTTGCTGAGCGACCACACGACTGCCACTTCCTATGCGCACTGTAGCCTAATTAGGATAACATTATGGTAACATAGGCTACCCTAGCCGACTTCACCATTCACCAAATCGTAGCGCTACTAGATTCATCATTGGCCCGTCACTGTGACACATTGGTGGTGATTCTGTGTTTTTAATTCCATCAGCCTCAATGTGATGAATAATTGACGCTTCATCATCGCGGTCTTGTCAGTGTCGTTAACTCTCTCTTACAAGCGATGGGATTAGGGATTAAGGGATTAGGGATTAAGCATTATAAGTGTGTGATAGTCGTTTCTAATGGAACATAATCCAACGCCTCCCTGATCAGTCAACTAGCACCCGATTTACAAGCGCCAGTACAAACACATTAGTATGTACATAAACCAAACGAACCACCTGAGAGCGTTTCCTCTGGTTTCGTAAGAGGTCGTCATCACGTCCATCACACATACCTGGGTCAATGTCGAATATGTGACACTTTAAAGGAACAGAACATTCCACATTCAAAATTCTGTCAACTCCTCAAACCAAATTCGTCGGTTTTGGCATGCATCGTCAACAGTATACAAAATGCAAAGCTGTGTTAGTAGATTCAAAATAGGGGTAGAGGCGGGATAGAGGCGGGCCATAGGCCTGCAGGAATAAAGCAATTAAAGCAGTGCAAGCAGGCTATCGAAGTGACGGAGGATATTGCAGGGCAGGCTCCACCAAGTCTCCCTGGTGGAGTGTTGATTCTGTGAGCTCTAATCAGCTACTACTATCTGTAAATGAGGCAACACGGCGTTTCCTTAATAAATATTCCACTCAGTTTTACATTACGGCGACATTATGCTAAATCATGGTTATAAGAGTGTCAGGCCCATAATGAAGAACGCATCATCACAATTATGAGGGTATTAGATAACAAAATCATGATATGAAATCAGAAGGCCAATTGTATTCGAGCGTTTATTTTGAATTAACTTCACCAAGGTGACAATTGATCGTTAAGTAGTCCTTGGCTCATGAACTGCAGTTTCGGGTTAAGTCAAGATAGTGTTCATTGCATTAACAACCACGTGGCCAAGGCGTCAATTTGTCTGCGTTGTCATCATCGTCATTAAATAATGACCGACATCGAAATTATAGTTTAAAGTAACGTTTTAGGCCAACAATATATAATCGATAACATAGTCCTCCAATATAAATAACGCCTATTTTAAAGAGGCACATTATTTCTCCCAGTTTTTTTGGCTAGTGCCACCCAACCCCTGCGCGCTATTTACCAACATTAGGCTTCTAATGATTGACTTCCAAAAATACCAACATCAAACACGGGGGAACAATGAGGATTGGTCTATCTCTCCAGGGAGGCCTCTGTGGCAGCAGAGGGAAGGGAGGTCGCTCTTAATTCTCCATAACAAAAAGTACAAAGACAGGTCGGAGACCAAAGACTACCTAACACCTCCTTCCTCACGCGCCCGGGCGGCGCCTCTGCGGATAGACAGCGTCTCTCATTAGGAGAAAGATGGGACGACCAGGGAGATATAAAAGACAGAAAAGAAGGAGAAGGAGGGAGGGGGGTTGTGGGTCAAAAGGGACGACAAAAACAACTCATCCTCTCTCTGTAAACGAACTTGGCTCTGGAGTCTGCGGCGCGTAAACAAGAGACGGAGAAAGGCAACAACTTTTTTTTCTGGCCTTTATCAGCCGTGGATGATTGCCTATAGAGAAGCAAGCGTTGTGGAATATCTGAACTCAATGAGTTAATTCTGAACGGAGTAAACTTGATTTAAAGTTGGGAGTCGGGAATAACACTCAACACATCATGCGTAAGTAAAATATCCACATTTCATGTTGCCCTCAGGGTTTAGTTGGATCACGTAGTTAACTCGCTGTGAACATCATTGTTTTCCAACTGTCTATCTCTATTTCTACGGTTTGAAGACTTACCGGGTGAAATACCGGGTGGACAATAATAATATTATTTGCGCATGAAACGTGAACCAGCAAATGTAAAGCCGGCTTCATCTCCCGGCTCACAGGGACATTTGATCATACTTTCTGGAATTCCTCCCACATTCACCAGGCCTGCTATTGTAACATTGTGTTGAGGGGGACCAGTTACAGAATAGAATGGACTATTATTATCCATCCATATTAGTCCATTCAATTCACATAGGCGAGATATTTCCAACCAGTCAGACATCATTCACAATAGCCAACGTCTCTCTTCATTGCTGTGCTTGTCTACAGTTGCGGAGGGCAGAGAGACGCCGGTGGCCACCGCCGTTCACGCAAACAGTGCGGACGGAGACGACCCATGTCCGCGAGGCTCCATCACCGACCACAGACGGCGGCACCGGACCGCCTTCACCAGGGAGCAGCTCTTGCGCCTGGAGCGGGAATACTGCAAGGAGAGCTACGTCTCCCGGCCGAGGAGATGTGAACTGGCGACGGCGCTAAACCTCCCCGAGACCACAATAAAGGTATAGGCCCTACACACACACACACACACACACACACACACACACAACTAGACGATGCATCTTCTGTTCAGTGCTTTACAAAAACACATCCTCTTACTCGCTAAAGTGTCGGCAGACTAAGCAGACCGTACGCAGAGACCCTGTGACCAATGTGGTCGTTTTAATACGCATATAAAAGAGTCTACCTTTATGTCAACTATTTAAGGGTCTTTTATGAAAGACAAGGAATGCAAGGCACGGCCTCGTAAACGTGGGAGTTTGACGTTCTTAAAAACAGCTTCCGGGATTTCCTTTATGGAGAAAACAAGAGGAGCCTGGGCTATCAGAGAAAGATCCTAGTCGCCCCTGAAGTATACAGGCATGGGTTTAGGACCAGTTTACCCTCCATGGAGACAAACACAAAAACACTGACCCCAGATCAGACACCTCAATATAGCCTTGAATGCAACTTGAGCAGATCACATTTAATGCCCTGGCCCTATAGGTAGGGGAGGCTGGTGGAGGTAGAAATCAGAGGACAGGCTCATTGTAATGCATGGAATGGAATCAAAACACATGTGTTTGGTACCGTTCCTCATTCCATTCCGTATGCATTACAATGAGCCCGTCCTCCCATTTCTACCTCCACCAGCCTCATTGCAGTTTGAGACATGTGGCTAATTTCAGCAGCATAAAAATGAGGGGAAAAAAGGGTCTTAATCTATCTCTTCCTCTCTTCCCTCCCCTTCCCTCCATTTCCCAGGTGTGGTTCCAGAACCGACGAATGAAAGACAAGAGACAGAGACACCCACTGAGCTGGCCCCACCCCCTGGACCCCAGCCTGTGTGCTCTGATGGTCGGCCAGGCCACAGCCGGGGGTCTCCCTTACCCCTTCCTCCCCCACCTCCCCCTCCACCTCTACTCCCACCTGGGGGTGAGGGGCGCCTCCTCCCCCCTCCACAGCCCCTTCACAGCCCCCCTGAGGCCCCTGGACCCCCGGCACCTCTCCCACACCCCCTACCCTAGGCTTGATAGTCTCCACCAAGCGGCCCTCTACCCCCCCGCTAATGTGATGCACCATGCCGCCGCCTGCCCCTGCCCCCTCTGTCTGCACTGGGGACCGGACCAACTTGTCAAAGCCAGAGGGGAGGCCGCTCTCGTCCTGAGTCGATCCCGCAGTCCCAAAATGATGGTCTCCCCTCTGGAGAGGAGGGAAGAGGTGGCCCTGCCCAGATGACAACCCGTCTCCCTTGCCTACGGCACATCGGAGAGGTCACTTCAACTGTGGCGTCGACACAGTCACACTCAATGACAAGAGAGGATAGACACTCCCTGGAGGAGTGACACTGTCAGCTGTCATGTAATCGATACAGACAGCCATGTTTATCTGAGGCTGTTATTGTTGTGTTATTTATTTGTACTACTGTCAGTGTGTGGAGGCTGGTGGAGGTAGAAATCGGAGGACGGGCTCGTTGTAATGCCTGGGATGGATCAAACGTGTGTGTTTGATACCATTCCTCATTCCATTCCATGCATTACCATGAGCCCGTCCTCTGATTTCTACCTCCACCAGCCTCCTCCAATACACCAACTTTCAGATATGCTTGAAACATTCCAATGCCTATTGATGAAGGATGTTTATGGAATGCTCACGTTACCTGTGTGCTCTAGATTGATGACTATTGAGCAATAGACAATGGAATTGTCTTTTTATCCCGTCTACCCGCCCACTGTAGATCGAGCTCTCATTCTAACTGTAACGGCTAAGCTAAGGACTCATTTTAGTTACAGACTGCTGAATCTGTGAGTCAATCATCAGAGGTATATATTCACATATTTCGTCCATGT
>NC_139663.1:20954214-20959214 GCF_951799395.1 Argentina silus
GTCCACAGTGGAGTGGTCCATTGCATTGTGGTCTATGTTGAGATGGTTTATGGACTTGTGGTCTTTGTTGAGAGGGTCTACAGTCTGTAGTCTATAATGGAGTGGTCCATTGTATTGTGGTCTGTGCTGAGATGGTCTCCGGTCTTGTGGTCAGCGGGGTTGGTCATGGTGTGGTCTGTGTTGAGGTCTACATCCTGGTCTTTAGACGGCTCCTCCCTCGCCAGTCTGTCCGAGGCGTCAGAGTTCTCTCCGCGAAAGAGTGGCAGGCGGAAGTGGCGGAGAACCTGGTGGGGCATCGACGTTACATCATCCTTACCGAGGGATGCCAGACAGCTGCCATGGCGGTTTCCATAGCAATGGACAGGAAGGAAAGAGACCCGTTAATTTACTGAAGGAGCACCTTGTTACACTTAAATAACATTGTCTTTCAATATGTTCTAATGCTAATAAGACAATTTGACGATTGTGTTATTGACGAGAGAGTTGTCAATCTTGTCAATTTGTTTGCTAAATCTCCAAACCTGAAACGTTCGCCCAACGTGGGGCTCGAACCCACGACCCTGAGATTAAGAGTCTCATGCTCTACCGACTGAGCTAGCCGGGCCACTTGATGCTGTACAGAGCCTCCTTGAGACCAGAGATTATTGGAATCATTTCCAACAAAGTTATATGATTAGGACTTGCCAAACAAGAGGCTCCTGTGGCGCAATCGGTTAGCGCGCGGTACTTATACAGCAGTATGTAGCAGAGCGATGCCGAGGTTGTGAGTTCGAGCCTCACCTGGAGCACTTCTTTTCGCTAAACCGCTACATTTTGAGAAGATGACCCTCTTATGGGCCTTGACAGATTATTCATACTGCCTTCTGATTACCAAAAGTGTATCCTAGAAAGTGAATGTACTTCATGCGATTTAAGTCTTACTGTTGGATTGAGAGATATTGAGAATGTAAGGTTCTAAAAAGTTATGAATTGGGTATGTCAGATAGAACCTTTTGATTCTTAGTGACACCATCGCTGTCATCATGACATCATCTGTTACCTGTTGGTCAGAGCCATGGAGGTCTGTGATTGGTCGGGTTGAAAGGAAGCGGGATGCGGGACTAAAGGGGCGGGGCCAGAGATGATGTGGAGGCCTGGGGGGGCAGGGGGGTCTTCACACACCCGGTGGAGGCGGAGTTTGGTGAGGGGCGGGCGCCGGGCGAAGGCGGCAGGGCCACGCAACGGACAGCTGACACTGCTGTCATGGTTACCCAGCTTACCCAGAGAGACACTGACTGAGAGGGAGAGAGAGAGAAAGAGGCAGAGAGGGAGAGAGAGAGAGAGAGGGAGAAAGAGAGAGATTAGGTTCAAAGTAGGTGCAACAAGACTGTAAGACCTGAATAGCCCACTGAGCTAAAGACCGAGTGTAAGGCCTGTTAGCAGCTCCGCCAAGCAAGTTAACTCTCTTGGTGTTGTAGGAGGAGTTAACTCTCTTGGTGTTGTAGGAGGAGTTAACTCTCTTGGTGTTGTAGGAGGAGTTAACTCTCTTGGTGTTGTAGGAGGAGTTAACTCTCTTGGTGTTGTAGGTAGCACGGCCAGCTTGTAAGCGGAAGATTGTGAGTTCGATACCCGCTTAGGGCAAGCTGCTCTACCCCGCCGTTCGCTACAATATACAGTATATACTGTATATTATCATGTCAGAATCTTTTGCTATTCCGGCATATGTATTATATTTATATTGTGTATTTAGTTAGGGTGTATTTTAGCATTTAGGGAGTTTATTGCATGTGTATAACACTGTTGAGGCCCCGTGTGAAATAAGCACCTCACTGCTCTGTGACAATAAAGACGTTTGACTCTGACGTGTTTGTGGGCGACTCACTGGGCAGGAGGACGCGGCGGTCTGTCTGGAGGGAGGGGACCGCGGAGGCGCTCTGACCCAGGACCCGGGGGCGCCAGTCCAGGTCCCTCCACGGCCAGGGGCCCAGGGGGTGCCGGCGCCGCAGGGTGGGCCGGGGGCGCTGGGGGGGCTGGAGGGGGTCGCCCCTCCTCGGGGGGTCACACTCGGCCAGGGAGGGCTCCTTCCACGTGGTCCCCCCACCCCCCAGGTGCACAACGCCGAGGCCGCCCTCCAGCGAGTCCAGCTGTCCAGACAACAGAGATCAACATCAGCATACTGGAGCACAGGAGCAGGGGAGGCTGGTGGAGGTGGAAATCGGAGGACGGGCTCGTTGTAATGCATGGAACGGGATTAGGAATGTGTTTGATATCATTCCTCATTGCGTTCCATGTATTGCAATGCGCCCGTCCTCCAATTTCTACCTCCACCAGCCTCTCCTGCTTCTCACCCTGTAACCCTGTATTCCCCTGGTTGTAGAAAGAAATAAGCTTTGTTTTCAGTCAACTTACAAGGTAAAAGAAGGGTTAAATGAGCCCATTTGCATTTCTAGGCTGTGAGGACTGCATTACCAAACTGTGCTAGCACTGTTAGCTTGGAGAAGGCATTTCTGGTCCTGTGAGTTAGCATTGCTAGCTTAGATATGCAGTTTCTGGTCCTGTGAGTTAGCATTGCTAGCTTAGATATGCAGTTTCTGGTCCTGTGAGTTAGCATCTAGGCTTGTAGATCAGTATATGTGCGCTAATGATGGAGAGGTATGATTATGAGGTTATGTGTAAGCACCTTTGGGATTGTGAATGGGCGTTTAATGACTTGACTAAACAGCCATACATATGTGTTAGCATTTATAGGCTAATAAATCGGCACGTGCGTTTGCATTTATGGGTACATAAGGTGCGGTTGATTTTGAAAACATGGTGTTTGTACATTCACATTAAAGGGATGTTTGTACAGCAGTAAAATGAATATTTTTTTCATAACCAGCCAAAAAGTTCTCCAAAAATGAGTACCAACTTATTCATAGCCAGCTTAAATCTATAATGTAACCTATTTAAAATAGTTTCTCTGGAGGTTACATACCACTCTAGAACCAAAAAAAAGTGTTATTTTGCTTGATCCTGCAGGAGAATGTTGAGGAACACAGTAGAACCCTTTTGGGTTCCATGTAGAACCCTAGCGTACATGGCACCGAGAAGGATTCTCCAAAGAGTTCTCCTACAGGGAAAAGCCAAAGAAGCTTTTCTTTCTAATGACAAGTCTGCCTATGGACTCACCTTGGCTTTCACCCCGCTGAGAAACTGTCCTGAGTCAGCCAAGGCCACAGGGGGCGCTGTGACGTCCTTGTAGGAGGGCGTTCCCTTGAGCAGCCGGTAGACCTGGTCCACGACCCCCAGGTCTCGGAGCAGGCTGGCGCGCTGCTGCAGGCCACTCAGACGCTCCTCCTCCTCCTCTTCCTCAGTCAGCGTCTGTGGCACGGCCAGGGCAGGCAGGAAGTGGGGGACGCCCGCCCGACGCTAGGACGCAGCACAGACGCAGCACAGACACATTTTATACTTAGGACCCGCAGAAAGCACCAGCTACTCACATTGGGGTTGTGTGTGTGTGTGTGTGTGTGTGTGTGTGTGTGTGTGTGTGTGTGTGTGTGTGTGTGTGTGTGTGTGCATGGTGAACTCACATGGTTGTGTTTGTGTGTGGGGGGGAGGGGTTTGTGTGTTTTGTCCCTCTCTCCTGCAGACTCTCCCTGCAGACCCAGCCTCTGCCTCCCATGAAGCTCCTGAAGCTGCTCTCTGACAGGACACACGTACAATAGAGTAGAATAGAATAGAGTGTGTGTGTGTGTGTGTGTGTGTGTGTGTGTGTGTGTGTGTGTGTGTGTGTGAATGCGTGTATATGTGTGTGTGTCTGTGTGCGTGCGTGTGTGTGTCCGCGTGTGCGTCTGTGTGTGTGTGTGTGTGTGTGTAAGCGCCTCTCTACCTGGTACATTGATCCCTGGCCCTGGACGCGGCGGTCTGCTGGGTCAGAGAGCTGCTGTGCTTGAGGAACCTGTGGTACTCCTGCTCCCCCTCTCTGGGGTAGATCCTCCGGAAGCCCCCCAGGTGGCCGTCCTCGTAGCGCAGCGCTCGCTCCACGCTGCTGGCCTGCTGCTGGCTGGCCTCCTTCGTCCTGGGGGCAGAGACGCACAGGGGCCAGGGGGTGGGGGTGGGGGTGGGGGTGGGGGTGGGGGTGGCGGCCGGGGGGTGAACACAGGGTTTGGAACGAGCGTCTACCGTTAGGCCAAGAGGACATCCTCAAGGTCTTGAGTTGTTATGTCTCAGGCAGGGCATACCTCAACACACACACACACACACACACATACATACACAGCCACACGCACACACACACACACACACACCCCCCCTCCCCTCCTACCGGGTGTCTTTGGAGTGTACGTGCTGCAGCCTGTCCCTGACCCTGCGTCTCTCCTCCTCGGTGGCCCGCCGGCGGTCACACCCCCCCAGGTTCACCAGCACCAGGGTGTCATACAGCAGGGCCTCCTTCACCTCCCTGTCTAACCTGGAGTCAGTGGTGAAGCTGGGGGAGTGGTTCACCTACACACACACACACACACACACACACGCAGAGACACACACACACACACACAGACACACACACACGCAGAGACACACACAGGTAAACACACACACACACACACACAGACACACACACACACAGACACAGACACACACACGCAGAGACACACACAGACACACGCAAGTAAACACACGCGCACACACACACACAGACACACACACACACACACACACACACACACACGCAAGTAAACACACGCGCACACACACACACACACACGTAAACACACACGTAAACACACACACACACCCCCCCCTCACCTCCAGCAGCCAGGGTTTGAGGCGGTGGTCCAGGAGCACGTCGAAGCCCAGGATCTCGAAGCAGGCGCCGGTGGCGGTGTGTGAGGCGGCGTGGCGGGGGAAACACGTGTGGTAGCTGTGACTCAGCACCGAGTGGGCGGAGACCAGCGCCTTGATGACCACGTCCTCGATGTCCGCCCACAGCTTCTCCGTGTCGCAACGCATGGCGTCCAGGAGGCGGGTCAGAGTCGACA
>NC_139663.1:20961279-20988779 GCF_951799395.1 Argentina silus
GAATTTCTGGGGAATTTTTTTGGGGAAAAAATCTCTCTTATTCACGATACTGTATGCACAAGGTTCTCTCTCTCTCTCTCTCTCTCTCTCTCACACACACACACACACACACTCTCTCTCCTCCTTAGACAGAGAACTGGTCTGGAGTCTCCTCCTGGTTTAGACAGAGAACTGGTCTGGAGTCTCCTCCTGGTTTAGACAGAGAACTGGTCTGGAGTCTCCTCCTGGTTTGGACAGAGAACTGGTCTTTCTCTCCCCCACACTCACAGACACACACACACACACACACTCTCTGATGTCAGCTGTCTGGTATTCCAGTCTTGCAGCTTGACTCAGTCTGGTCTCCTGGCCCAGTCTTCTGTCTTCCAGCCTCTAGCCCCAGTCCTCTGAGCCCACTTGTGTGGCGACCAGGGTGGGCCTTCTGGAAACTCGACACCCTGGCTCCATGTGCGGCCTACCGCCCCTTTCTGATTACTGGAAAAGTCCCTTTGGCTGCAGCTGTCTGTGCGCGCGCACACACACACACACACACACACACACACACACACACACACACACACACACACACATACACACACACACACAGGCGCAGGCGCAGGCACACACACATACACACACACAAACACACACACATACACAGACACACACACACACACAGGCGCAGGCACACACACACACACACACACACACAGACGCAGGCACACACATAGACACACACACAGACACACACACATACACAGACACACACACGCACATATCCACAGTACAGAGAGGCCTCAACACTCTACAGTTTACCTCACCACAGGACCGTATTAACACACCAGAACTATGTCTTATAAACACACATGACAAAACCACTTCCCCTCACTAGCTAGTAGCTACTCCCCCCACCCTCAACCAACACCAACACCCCCCCCCCCCTCCACCCATACACATTATATCTACTTATCTAACCCCACCCTCAACCAACACCACCACCCCCCCCCCTCCACCCATACACATTATATCTACTTATCTAACCCCACCCTCAACCAACACCAACACCCCCCCCCCCCTCCACCCATACACATTATATCTACTTATCTAACCCCACCCTCAACCAACACCAACACCCCCCCCCCTCCACCCATACACATTATATCTACTTATCTAACCCCACCCTCAACCAACACCCCCCCCCCCCTCCACCCATACACATTATATCTACTTATCTAACCCCACCCTCAACCAACACCCCCCCCTCCACCCATACACATTATATCTACTTATCTAACCCCATCCACCACCAGCCAACACCAACACCCCCCCCCCCCTCCACCCATACACATTATATCTACTTATCTAACCCCATCCACCCTCAACCAACACCAACACCCCCCCCCTCCACCCATACACATTATATCTACTTATCTAACCCCACCCTCAACCAACACCAACACCCCCCCCCTCCACCCATACACATTATATCTACTTATCTAACCCCATCCACCACCAGCCACCCACCACCCCCCCCCTCTCTCATTCTCACACACATTCTCTCTCCCTCTCTTTTACACACACACACACACACATTCTCTCTCCCTCTCTTTTACACACACACACACATTCTCTCTCCCTCTCTTTTACACACACACACACACACATTCTCTCTCCTTCTCTCTCTCTCTCCCTCTCTTTTACACACACACACATTCTCTCTCCCTCTCTTTTACACACACACACACACACATTCTCTCTCCTTCTCTCTCTCTCTCTCTCTCTTTTACACACACACACACACACAGACACACACACACACACACACACACACACACACACACACACACACACCCTCTCTCCCTCAGACACAGACACACACGCTAAGCCGGGTGGGAAACTCTACACGTCTGGGTGTGGGGTTATCGCTCTCCGTGCGGACAACAGCCGTCGACCAGTAAAACCTCGTGTGAGCCCCCGACCGGCCGCCATGGAGACCCATTAGATGTTTTACCATGTCTATTCCGGCGGTTTGGAGGGGGGGGGGGGGGAGGGGGGGGGGATCTCACACAGGGTGGGGGGAGGGGGGTGGTTGGGTGGGGAGCTGGGGATGCATTGCACCCCTAAACTGAAAGACCATCATATTTGAATTCGTCAGCTATGTTGGTCTACCATGAGTGGGTTGTGAGCTTGGTGCTTGTGAGGGCAGGTTTTGGCCAATTTGGGATCGTTTGGGATCATTCTTGCTTGTAGATTGAGATACACAGTGATCGTAGTATGAGGTTTGTGTGGTAGTGACTTTGCTGTTCCCTCTCTGCAGAGCACCATGCGTTCTAGCCTACACCTTCCTGGTTGAAGCTGAAGCTGAAGTCAGCGAGTCTGTGGGTCAGCTCCTCTGCAGCCGCTGGGTAAAGAGCTCCCCCTGCTGGCGGCCAAGGGAAGTGATCAGCGCTGTAGGGTTTGGGTGGCATGCAAGGATCAAGACAGCTCTGCAGGGTCTAGTGGAGGCTGGTGGAGGTAGAAATCGGAGGAAAGGCTCATTGCAATGCATGGAATGGAATGAGGAACGGTACCAAACATGTGTCACACCGTTCCTCATTCTATTCCATGTATTACAATAAGCCTGTCCTATGATTTCTACCTCCACCAGCCTCCCCTGGGTGGAATGCTAGGATCGAATATACCCTGGCCTATGAGTCCAGGGTGGCAGGCAGGGCATTGTTAGGGGAGGCTGGTGTAGGAGTCATCCTGAGGAGTAGAAATCATGTGATATCTAACCCTCTCAAGTCCAACCATGGCATCAAGGGGCAGTAAAAGCTCTCCTCACGAACAACCTATTAGCTTGAATTTTACATCTGTTCAGAAATGTAGAAATTACGATTTATGTTTCAAAGATCTTCATTTTAAACAATAATTTTTATCAGCAGAATGACTGTGTTTTATTATTCCTACATGAAAACATACTTTTTACCCTTGTGTGGTCCCTCCTAAATACCTCTTCATCCCCACTACCCCCCTGTACAAGTTTCTCTACTTTAAAAATAAATAAATTATTATCTAATTATTATTATTTATTTTTATTTATTTTTTTTATTTTAAAACAGGAGACAAACGTGTACAGGGGGTAGTGGTGGGGATGAAGAGGCACTTCATGCCACTTCATGCCACTGGCAGTCACAGTGCTAGAAGAAGGAAAAAATACTAAAAAATACTAGTATTTTTTCCTTCTTCTAGCACTGACTGCCAATGGCCCCCTGGTACGAGCAGTGATTACTTTTTCTCATGATGACTGATGGATAGATGATTCACTTACTTAAACAAATGTATTTGTAAGCCGCTTTGGACAAAGGCGTCTCCTAAATGCCATGAATGTAAATGTAATGTAAATGTAGCATCGATGCTATAGATGACGGGAACGTTAAGACCCTATACACTCAGACCCCGTATTTGTTGTAAGTCGCTTTGGATAAAGGCGTCTGGTAAATGCCATAAATGTAAATGTAAATGTATTGAAATCTCCAGCTTCTTAAATCGAATCTGAACACTTTGAGAGGAACAGCGCCATCCTGTGGTTCGAACTATGAACACACCAATTCAGAATAATCACCATGTCACTATAGCAAATCTCAATAACTAGGAATATCATAAAATGTGAGATGTAATATGGATAGTATTACTGCAACAGACTGAATTATAGTGAATTTCCTGGGATTAGTCCTACGTCTCAATCAGGGGAGGCTGGTGGAGGCAGAAATCGGAGGACAGGCTCATTGTAATGCATGGAATGGAATGAGGAATGGTATCATTATGTTATGTGATTTATGTTAGATACCATTCCTCATTCCATTCCATGCATTACAATGAGCCTGTCCTCCGATCTCTACCTCCATCAACCTCCACTGGTCTCTCACATACCCCACCCCAGCTCCCTTCAGCTGTTTATATGCCCCCCCAACCCAACATGCCCCCCCAACCCAACATGCCCCCCCCAACCCAACATGCAGACTCTGTGCTCCACTCACCGAGCTGCTGCTTGTAAAGACTCTGTAATTTACTGCTCTTGTCATCTATAAAACATATCAAATCTACCTCCTGCTGGAGAGAAGCAGCCTGGTAGAGGAATGGGCTGGGTTTCACCCTATCAGGACACACACACACACACACACACACACACACACACACACACACACACACACCGTCTTACCCCCTCTCTCTCTCATACACACACACACACCTTGTTCTATTCCCCATCCCCCACAACAGTGGAAACCCAAAAGACAAGAAGGAGGACAGAAATGATGTGGGCCCAGATACATGTGTACATGTTTATGGTCTTGGTGGTTATGAATCTATGGGTAATCTACACTAGCATCCTCTCACAAGAGTTACGACTGAACGGAACTTCTGGAGCAGGCAGACCATGGTTCCAGATGTTTGGAATATTCATAATTTATGGTGAATGTTCTAGAAGCCCAGTCCTTTGTTCTTGGTTGCAAATGTTACCGTTTCATTGCAACAGTCGGGGGGGGGGGGAAAAAGAGGACATTTAATGTTGTCTCATAACCTAATTATGATGGTGTCTTTTTCAGCTCTGGACTTTTACTCAACACGTTTATTGAGCCAATAGATGTAAACAAACAATCCAGTTTTTAACTCCCTTTAATAACAAGCTGTAATTTCACACTTACATTTCATCTTCACATTCTCTGGTTTCCATGTCATAACTGGCTTGTGTAGAGACCCAGTATGCGCACATCAGGGGAGGCTGGTGGAGGTAGAAATCGGAGGACGGGCTCATTGTAATTACATGGGAGGAATGAGGAATGGTATCAGAGTGGCATCAAACACATGCGTTTGATACCATTCCTCATTCCGTCCCATGCATTACAAAGAGCCCGTCCTCCGATTTCCACCTCTGCCAGCCTCCACTGGCACACATCCAAAAAAAACATATCCCATGGATCGTGACGATACGATAGGTGACAAATGAAAGAGATCTGTACACTGGTTGCTCCTCCCAAAATGTTATTTATTAGGACAGTTTTGACCCCAACTGGGTTTTCGTCTACACCTGAGGCTACATACTGTGTCTACAGTATTTTCTGTCGACAGTACGTCCAGCAGGGCTTGAGTTAATTACATCTGGTTGACTGGCGAGCTGTGTCTGTGTCTAACACCTTCAAGACAGCTGCCAGACAACTGACAATCAACATTTGACTGACTGGAGAGCTGTGTCTGTGTCTAACACCTTCAAGACACCTAGCAGGTAACTGACAACCAAGACCCTCTTGACTGGTGAGCTGTGTCTGTGTCTAACACCTTCAAGACAGCTGCCAGACAACTGACAACCAACATCTGTTGACATCTATATCACATCTTACATGTTATATATGTATTATTATATATGCTGTATTTTACATGTTGTATTTTACATGTTGTATTATATATGTTACATTTACATTTATGCCATTTAGCAGACGCCTTTATCCAAAGCGACTTACAACAAATACATTTGTTTAAGTAAGTAATATGTTGTATTATATATATTGTACTATATATGTTGCAAAGAACCTGTGTCAACCGAAAACATTCGTCATGGATACAAGATACATTCTATATATGTTCGTCATATGTTACATTCTATGTTAACATACAATTATATGTTATCAACATTATATGTTGTCTTGTCTCATTACTATATACTGTATGTTGGTGAATGTACAGCTCCCCACCATGCTGGAATCTAACTCCACCAACCTCACTGGTGTGGCAATCACAGGATCTCGTATCCATGACGAATGTGTTCGGTTGACACAGGTTCTTTGTTTGGAACAAGACTAAAGAGTCATCCCAACAAGGGCATGGGTCTGCTACCAATGATGCTTTGGTTATTGTCCAATGGCAGTTAAGTCATCAGAGCATGACCATCTAGAGAGGAACAGAAGAGAGGAAATGTTAGTTGATGATAACTGATAACAACAGGAGGTTTGTTTTCTAGGTCCGACAATGGACCTAATGCTTCTAGGCTTTACTTGTGTAAGGGGTTGGGGTGGAGAGGTGGGGGGGGGGGGGGGGGGTAGTGGTGATGAAACAGCGGTGAGGCTGAGATGTTGGGGGGTGGAGGAGAAGAAAAGGGGGGAGAGGTGTGGGGGAATGGTGGTGGTGAAATGGGGGTTAGGCTGAGACGTTGGGGGGTGCAGGGGATGCTGGGGTGGAGGAGAGGAGAAGGGGGGGAGAGGTGTGGGGGAATGGTGGTGGTGAAACGGGGGCAGCTAGGAGACATTTTGGTGTTGATTTATATCCTCTCTATAATCCAGCGAGGCTGTGTTCTGGCAGGCTGTTAAAATGATATAGACATCCTGACACAGTGAGGACGAAGAACCTGACAGCCCCCATCCCTGGAGAGAAGACACCAAGAGTTCACACACACACATACATGCAAAAACGCACACACACACATACACACCCAGGTAGGCAGGCACGCAGACACACACATGCAAACACACACATGCAGACAGGCACGCAGACACACACATGCAAACGCACACAGGCAGGCAGGCACGCACACACACAAACACACATGCATACACATACATGCAAAAATGCACACACACACGCAGGCAAGCATGCAGACACACACACACATGCGCAGGCAGGCATATGGGGAGAAGACACCAAGAGTTCACACACACACGCACACACACACACATGCGCACACACACACACACACAGGCATAGACACAGACACACGCACGTGCAAATACTGTACACACACACACAGACACACATTATTTTCATACAAGCATAGAGGTCAAGTTTATTTCCTTCCCCTGTGTATGAACAAATACGCTCACTCACACACCATGACACCATTGTACAGATCTACACACTTGCAAATAGTAAATACATGCATGAAATACACCCATACATCAGAATCCAAAAACTTTATTGCCATATAACACACAGTACAACAAGTCCATCAGTTACCATCGGTTGTCTTGTTTTCATAAATGAGTTCATCTACAACCACAAGCAAGATTCCACCTCTTCACATCCAACATGTCCATCAGGGGAGGCTGGTGGAGGTAGAAATCGGAGGCTCATTGTAATGCATGGAATGGATACTTGCTATTGAGGTGCTCTATGTGTTGGGATATGAGGCGGCTGGTAAGGAGGAGGGTAGACGCTAAGTGGGATCTTTGGGACGACCCTACCGTAAATCCTAACCCTGACCTTAACCCTAACCTTAACCTTAACCCTGACCTTAACCCTGACCCTAACCCTGACCTTAACCGCTTTAAATCTCAGCTTCAATAGGGTGCCGTCCCAAGCATCCCACTTTACCTGACAGAGAAGTGGTGTACAGGCAGAATGTGGCCTACAGGGGGCGACAAAACCTCTAGTGAGTGAGTGGAGGACATGAGGAACGGGTGAAAAAGGGGCCTGTCCAGAAACAACTAAGAGAGACTGGTGGAGGTAGAAGTCAGAGGATGGGCTCATGGTAATGCATGGAACGGAATAAGGAATGGTATCAATGGAATGATGAATGGTATGAACTACAACATGCACAACAAGCCCGTCCTCCGATTTCTACCTCCACCGGCCTCCACTGGAAACAACCCCTAGCCCAGTGGAGGCTGGTGTTTGATGTGTTTGATGTGTGTTTGACGGCATTCCTCATTCCGTTCCATCCATTACAATGAGCCCGTCCTCATCCATTTCTCCACCTGCCTCCACTGGCCTAGCCCCTACCTAGACACTCAGATCTGAGAGCACTTGACAGGTTCAAGCAATACAGTAATAGCTCTAACCTTGCCCTCTGATAGGTGGAATCTTCACCTCTTGCTTACACCTGTCCAATCCTGTCTCAGATCTCCCCAGCTGTCTATGAGGGGTTGGGTTAGGGGTCATTGATGGGCAGATTCAACGTGCTTCCACTTGTTGCATTGAGTGAATGAATATTCAAACTGACCTCAACCCAGAGTTGTAAGTAAAGAAGTAGCAGCAGACACATGTTCAAAGCATCATTTACATTTCTGGGATTTCAGGGCATCTCCATATAGAAGCAGGTGGGACTTCCTGTACAACGTCCAGTAGAAACAGAGGACACTGGATGTACTTTCGATTCCCGGTAATATGGTCCAATGGGGAAAAGGGCATGTGTTCCAAAACGCCCAAGTAAATCCTATCAACCAATTATAACTCTTGTAGTTCATTAAAACGATCTATGATTGGGCGAAATCACTTTATTGACACAGTGAGTAGCCAATCGTTGGCGAAGGCGGTTTCGTTGTGTCCAATGGACGCTTAGGACGTAGTATCTTAGTTTATAAATGACAAGGTGACAGCTGTCACCGTGCACTCATTGACTGCTGCTGCGAGCGAAAGCCAGTTTTCCCGGACCCTCTGTGTACTGTAACAAATCGGTGAGGCAACATTTCACTTCTTCAGTATAATATGACTTCAGTGTATCTGTGTTAACATCTTATCTACTCAGTACGAACATGTTTCACTATCTCGTATGCATAGCTGGGAAGGGCAGAATACTGTTAACATCCTAGCTAGCTGAGTAGCTTCTGCGGCTAACGTTACTTGAATGGACGGCCATTCAATGACTTACCGTCGTTTTGCAGTGAATGTTCTACTCGTACACACACGATTACCGAGATAAAAGTGTTGACCGGCGCAGTAATGGACAGCGTTGAGCGAAAGAGCACGCGTCTGCGGTTGCCTATCCATGCGATTTGAGGGGCCGTGAATGGGAAGTCTGCAATGACACTTGTGTGCAAAATGTCTGACTGGCGTCCATGTCTGGGCCTAGCGGACCCGTCGGTGCGTTCCTGCAGCCGGTCTCAGGACGGCGTCTCTTCAGATTAGGAAAAAAAACGGACATTTCACTATTCGAGTCTAAAGTGATATTTTGCGTTTTGTTCTGCAGGGAATATAACGTCCTTTAATTTCAATCTCATGCACCTGTCTGTGGGTCGTTGTTGACCTTCACGTATTGAGCTAGCTAGCTAGCTAGCAACCTCCAGTAGCGGTCTGAAGTAGACCAGCTACCACTCCAGACCAACGGCTAACAACCTTAACCAGATTAGCCAGCCAGCTAGCTAACCTTCTCCCCTTTTCAAAGACTTTACTCGTTTTATCTCTAATAAATCGGTTTCACACTTTGCGGATTACATCTTAATAGCCTGTGGTTATTTCTTTCGGTTGTCAAGCCACCTTGCCCCCCAAGGGTTACACAAATGGCGGCGAGGAAAGGGGGAGTGTTCCCTAGTTAAAAAGAGACCAGAACGAAGTCACTTTTAAAGTCAAATGATTTAACGGTACAAGTGCAGATTGATTGATTCAGTCAGGCTGCGTGTGTAGTTGGCTTTCTATCTTGGTGTTTAAACGCATATGATCCCCACCCTGACCCTTCCATGCAATTGGATTATGTGGGTGTAGACGGCTCTGTCTCATTAACGGTGATGGCAACGTCTGATCGGTAATTGGATCTCTTATTCGATAACCATGCAGGTCGGTATTTAAGTCTAAGCCTTCCAGATTCTACGTGTTTTAATTGTTTTCACATTCATTTTGGATGTTTCAGGGAGAAAGTTTCTGCGTACTTCGACCTACGACTGTCCTGAACGTGTTACCCCTCATGCGCTTATGAAACATTGTGGGCAGAATAGTACGGAGTGTTCTTCTCGGGTTAGCTGAGCGCCAACCGCTCTGATCAAATATACAAAACCTCAAACATCGGATTTTATTCAGAAGTGTCTATTCCCTGATGTTTTCGTTTAAAAAAACGCATGTAGAAGGAGTGTTTTTAAATGTCAATGCCGTGTGCTCAACTCTGACCATTCATGACTGCTCAGATGCACACCTGTTGATTTTAAAGGGACATAGTATGGTGTTAAGCCGGACCCATACTCATAGAAACTTCAGTAACAACATGCAGTACAGTATTAATACACTCAATGGGCTGACAGAGAATCAGATGGAGAATATAGGATGAATAAGTGTATAACTCCTCTCTCTCTCTCCCCCCCTCCACAGGCTCCAGCCATGTACGCTTGTGCTAAGTTTGTCACCTCACCAGCTGTGGTACGTATCTCCTCTGACCCCCCAGGGGACAATAGTTTGTGGGACCATACGTCTTAGCCCTAACACCACCTGGCACTTTGACCACCTCAGAGGCACAAGAAGCCCTAAGTCGCACTTGAGTTGATTTTAGCTGGACTGGGCTGGCCTGGTTATACATCCACCATAGTTGCTGTAACAGATCTGCAAAGGACAATGTGAATGGAAAATATGTCAGACAGCACTTTACGGTAGGGTCGGCCCTGTAGTGTGAAGCCCCACAGAGATATTATGACTCGTACTGATCTGGGACTGCCTGCTACAGCAGTAGTACTTTAATCTAATGAGGAGGGCAGTGTTGCAGTCACATGCTCCCTGACGTGTGTGTGTGTTTCAGCTGCGTGGGGGGTCCAGAATCCTCGCCCGGCCAGTGTCTGTCTCCCTCTTCAACAGACCAGAAGCCAGCAGCGAGCAGCAGGTGAGCCTCTCCGTGTCAACATGGGTTTAAGTCTGTCTGCGTGCGTTAGGACCGGGCAGGCGTCTCGGGGTTCTCCCCAAAGAACGGAGCCTTGTCCACTCGGCTCTGTCACTGTCAATATTTCAGAGAAAATGTAACTGTTATTTAGTAGACCGAATGATAGGGTAACTATCTTTGATGGCCAATGACATTAAATTGTTAAAAGCATGTTCCTCAGTTAATGCAGCGTTTTAGTGGTATTTTTTGCGCATTTTGGTACAAGTAAACCCTAGTTGGTGTGAGAACCCTGACAAATAATGTGAGAGTCTGTAAACATTAGGACCAAGTATGCGTCTCAATAGTCTAGAGAGGCTTCCTGGCCTTGTCTCCCACTTCCACTGATCTGATGATGGATGATGACAGGTATAAGAATGCGTTGATTTTTGTAGAGCACTTTTCTCAGTACTCAACGACACCGCATTCCATGGAGAACAAGGACGGATGGGTGAATGAAAAGTAAAACAAAGCAGTCAATAAAAACAATGATAAAAATAGTTAAAGGTTTAAAAAGGTGGGTTGAGGGGGGGGATTGTTTGAAGGATAAATATGGAGGATAAAGAAAATAAAGTCTGGTCCTGGTTTTGGTCATTCTCCCATTTTATGAATTGTTATTGTAGGAGCTAGGGACTGAAATGGAACTCTTCCCTCGTCACTCCTGGTTTTAACTGATCTGCTCCCTCTTCCCTTCTCCCCATTTTCTTTCCTCCTTCCTCTTCTCTCTCACCCCTTCCTCCCCCCCCCCCTCTCCTTCTCCCCCAGGCCCTGTTGCCCGTCAGTGAGGTGTCGTCCCTCCTGACCAGGGGGTTCCAGACCAGCGCTGTCTCCAGGGACATCGACACCGCCGCCAAGTTCATCGGGGCTGGGGCCGCCACCGTGGGCGTCGCCGGCTCAGGGGCAGGGATCGGAACAGTGTTCGGCAGTCTGATCATCGGCTACGCCAGGTAAAGGAGACGTCTCTCCTTCATCCGCACCTTCATTTCATTCACTTGTGTGTTCCTTCATTCGTGTAGAACAGATGAGTTTGGTGTTTGTTGTTGTAAACCTGTTCCTAAGTCGACCTCTAGACCTCCAGCCCCCTGGGCACTTGCGCATCTGATGGAAAGTGAGAATGTTGGTGAGCAGATTATTGGGTTCTAACAATCCTAACATCTTCCCCCTCCTCTCTCCCTCCCCTCCCTCTCTCTGCCTCCCTCTCTCAGGAACCCCTCTCTGAAGCAGCAGCTCTTCTCCTATGCCATCCTGGGCTTCGCCCTGTCTGAGGCCATGGGTCTTTTCTGTTTGATGGTTGCTTTCCTTATCCTGTTTGCTATGTAAACTACTACTACATACACATCCCCGTCCCCTGTACCAGGGCTGTGTTCAGGAGTGCACAATGTGCCCGACACTGCAGACAGAATCCTCATGGCCAGAGCTGTGACACGACTCCTCTACTCTGCATGCCAGAGAGTCATGCTTGCTCTACGTGTGTTTCTAACGGAGAGTTTTGCAACATTGTGCTCTGCTGAACACTGCCCGGTACATCCCCCCCCCCCCTTCCCAGGGAGACGGAACTCTGACGTGCAGCTCATGATGTCATGGCAACAACGTCGCCATTCCAATCAAACAACTATCTACTACCAACTACAGAATCCTACCTTTTTATGTTCCTTTGCTGTCATTTTTTGATTATCCAGAAGTTTTACGTAAGATCTCACTTCGGTTTAAACGGTCTGTCCGAATAAATGGTTGGGTTAACAGACACGGTTGAAGTTTTCATTTTTGGGTTGTTTGTGGGGGAGAGTGACTTGGAATGGGGTCTTTATTATTGTTTGTTTTAGTAGATGTGTGTTTTGGTGTTTCATGAGCCCTTGCCTGGCAAGGGTGGAGTAGAATCATAACTTGCATACACTAAAATTGGCTATAAAGATTTAAAAGCAGATGAATGCTGCTAATGCTGCCTGTCTGAATCAATGCACACAACAGTTATACAACTATATTGTAGAGTATCCATAAAAAGCCATGGGACTGACGACAATGAGACGTCCCAATGGTTTAACATGTTATGAGACCAGTGACTTAAGTAGTTCAGGATCCCTGATTCAGCTGACGTGGTATAAAGACTGGATGGGTTCTGTAGGATTGTTTTGCACGGTTCATAGTGGCTGTGTTTCACCTTTACAAACACATCACATCAAAGGAGGCTGGAGGTGCTTGATACCGTTCCTGATTCTGTTCCATGCATTACAATCAGCCCGTCCTCCAATTTCTACCTCCTCCAGCCTCCCCTGCCCTACTGTGTGTCCAACTTCTCCCACCGCACTAGTTAATGTGACACTGATGGATGGTTAGAAGAGTCTGGGCACTAGGAGGTAACAGGACACCCAAATGAGGTTGTCCTTGAATCTAAAATAAACTAAGGTAGATTTTCCACTCAATACTTCTTGAATTCAACTCATATTTACTGTGTTCTTGTAGGTAGGATAGTGGAAATATAATATAATATATATATATATATATAATAATATAATTGAAAGAGGGCATATTTTTACAATACTAACAGTCAAAGATATTGATAGGTATTTTATAAGTCCAGGATGACTGAGGGCATACTGACTTGTTTTTGCAATACCAGCAGCCAAATATATTGAATGCATTTTATATCAAGGCCTGGACGACTGTAGTACTGTAGTACTGTCTCGAATACTGTATGTATTACAACATGGATGCACTTGTCTGCGGTTCCGGATATCACCACAGGGGGCAGTAGCAGCCCGCTGTCAGAAGAGGAAGTGGTTTAGGGAAAACAGAAAAAAAAAACATTGTGACAAACAGGCTGAAACCGCAAAGTGCGTTGATGACTGGTGAAATGGCGAATTTTGCGACGCATGATATCTGATAACTGCTTTAGATATCGAGCTGAGAGTTGATCGATTTTTGGAAAGCATAACTACATTAAACAAGGTTATCCACTTTTTGGAGGCCAGGAAAAAGACATACACACAGCTAGCTGCGATGCCGTGGGAGCGGGTTTTCTCCGCTTCCCCTCTCCTCGCTCCTCTTCGTCGTCCGCTGCTTGCGTGAGGACGGACTCGAACAAGAAACTAGTGTAGTCGACAGCTGTCAATAACCATAGCTGGCTAGCGAGTTGTAACGTTAGCTAACACACGAACTGATTGACCATGGCGGATAGCGTTGGAGAGGGAGCTAACGGTTCCATAGGTTTAGGTGTCACTAGCCAGGGCAATGGAGGTCCGCTGTTACCGAGTTTAGGTAATTCTCTGCCAGGTCACTCGACGGGTGCAGCTCACCCGAGCTCACCGCCTTCCGCAGCGGCCGCGGAGACAGGCCTAGCTGTTGTGGCCCCTGGTACTACAGCCACAACTACTTCGACCGTGGGAAGCGGGCATGGGAACAGCGTAGGAGGTGTTCTTAACACTGCCGTGGGCTCTGCCATCCCTACACCCCACAACGTAGCCACTACGATGGCTCTTCCGAGCGCCATCGGGCTGGGGGTTGCTGGGGTGGCCGGAGCGGGCCTCCTGTCCCAGATTCACGCTACGTCCTGGGACCCAACACTGAGCACCGACTGGGACAACGAGAAAGCGTCCCAGCAGTGCATTCTCCGAATCAAAAGGTAAACATTTAGGCCTAGTTTGTTATGAATCATAATCATCACGATAGTACTGTAGTGTAGCTCTGTTTGTTGCAACATATATTGTTGGCGTGATTAATGGTTCAAGTTACAGAAACGAAAGTAAATATTTAGATTCAGTTTCTATTGTTAAACGTGGGAGGGACCGATACTGAGTGTGTGAAAGGACCTGACATGCGTAGGCTGTTATGAAATAACAACTTTTGTCGTGTAACTCTGACTGTAAGTTTTCCGCCTGCCCGCTGAGAAAAGACGCAGTATAGGAAAGTGCCTGGTAATGGGACGGTGATAGTAAGCGACGGTCTCTTGGAAACAAACAAACAAACAGCATTGGATTGGCCAATCTCTCCTGTCTGTGTGTTTCCCTGTAAACGCAGGTCAGCAACCTTTTGAACGCCAGTGAAATAAAAACGAGTCCTTTCTCTGTCGATTGTAATGTGTTTCTCCTGTCCCCTCTGCAGGGATATTATGTCCATCTATAAGGAGCCTCCGCCAGGGATGTTTGTTGTCCCTGACCCACACGACATGACCAAGGTACATTTAAGTCATCTAGCAGACGCTTGTCCTAAGTGACTGTACAATAAGTACATCTGTCTAAAGTAAGTGAATCTGTCTCTAAATGTACAGTACCGGTCAACAGTTTGGACACAAACTTGCCAAGAGTGTGCAAAGCTGTCATCAAAGCAAAATATGGCTACTTTGAAGAATCTAAAATATAAACCATATTCTGGTTTGTTTAACACTTTTTTTGTTTACTACATAACTCCATATGTGTTCCTTCATAGTTTTGATGTCTTCAATATTAATCTACAATGTAGAAAACAATAAAAATAAAGAAAAACCATTGAATGAGAAGGTGTGTCCAAACGTTTGACTGGTACTGTACATCAGTCATTGTAAGTAAATCCTTCGATAAGAACAAATGCCATCAGCAGTCACAATGCAAGAGAAAGGAAGAAACGGGTTGTTTTGTACAACTACCTTCGCCTCCATACTACCCTGGCTGGTGGGAATATGATCCAGCTCTGTGATACTCAATCCTGGTCCTGGAGAGCCGCCGCAGTGGGTCACGGTTCTGGTCCCAGCTTAGTGAAAACACACCTGACTGAACTAATCAACCGATCTTCTAAACCTCGATTAGCTGAATCAGGTGTGTCAGTGCTGAGCTGGAACAAAAGCCGGCAGCACTGTGGCTCTCCAGGACCAGGAGTGAGTCTCAGCTCCTCTGTGGGCAACACAATGAATGATGTACACACACACAGCTAGTCACAACTAATGATTTGATACTATTTGATCATGAAATCCTCCCCTCCCCCCTCCCCCCTCCCCCCTCCTCCTTCCCCCAGATCCACGCCCTCATCACTGGACCCTTTGACACGCCCTACGAGGGGGGATTCTTCCTCTTCTTGTTCCGCTGCCCCCCTGACTACCCCATCCACCCGCCCCGCGTCAAGCTCATCACTACTGGGCAGAACACTGTTCGCTTCAACCCCAACTTCTACCGCAATGGCAAGGTCTGCCTCAGCATCCTGGGGTGAGTGGCTGAGACACAACATGGGCCCTAGCCCCTACACCCTAGACACTACTACTGTACCCTCGTCAGGCCTGGTTTTAACCGTTCTGCTCCCTCTCCTCTTCCCTTCTCCTTTACTCTCTCACACACACACCTTCCTCATCTCTCTTGCTCTCCCATTCCCTCTGCTCTTCCCTTCTTCCTCTTTTCTTTCCCTCTCTTTCTCTCATCTGGTGGTTGTGTTGTGTGGGTCAGGACCTGGACCGGTCCAGCCTGGAGCCCAGCCCAGAGCATCTCCTCTGTCCTGATCTCCATCCAGTCTCTGATGACTGAGAACCCCTACCACAACGAGCCTGGCTTCGAACAGGTAGGCCAGACTAACTACATTACCCAGCAGGCAGTTCCAACTCAACGCAATCTGCACTGGTTGATGGGAAATGTGGTTTTGTTGGTGGAGACATGCAGCCATTTGATCCAAAAAGTTACTACTGCAGGGTTATTATGGGTGAACAGAACTGTAGGCCATTTTATACAATGTGTGTGTGTGTGTGTGTCAGGAGAGACACCCGGGGGACAGTAAGAACTACAACGAGTGTATCCGCCATGAGACCATGCGTGTGGCTGTGTGTGACATGCTGGACGGCAAGGTCCCCTGTCCTGACGCTCTCTGGTGAGTCCTGCCTGCTGTCACACACTACTGTACTCACACACACACTAACACTACTGTATACACACACACACACTAACACTACTGTATACACACACACACACACACACACACTAACACTACTGTATACACACACACACACACTAACACTACTGTATATACACACACACACTAACACTACTGTATACACACACACACTAACACTTATACACACACACACACACTAACACTACTGTATACACACACACACTAACACACTACTGTACACACACACTAACATACTACTGTACACACACACTGCTGTACACACACACTACTGTATACACACACACACACACTAACACTACTGTATACACACACTAACACTACTATATACACACACACACTAACACTACTGTATACACACACACACACTACTGTACACACTGAGACTACTGTACACACACACTAACACACTGCTGTACACACACACTACTGTATACACACACACACACACACTAACACACTACTGTACACACACACACACACACACACTAACACACTACTGTACACACACACACTAACACACTACTGTACACACACTAATACACTACTGTACACCATGAACATGTAATGTATTTGTTGCAAGTCTCTTTGGATAAAGGCATCTGCCAAATGCCATAAATGTAAATGTTTATATATTTTTTTTCTTCATGTTTATTTTTATAATGAAAAACAGGAAGGGAAAAGTTTCTGGTTGTAATCATAGACATACACTGACCGTACACTTTATTAGGAACACCTGTACACCTTCTCATGGTGGAGGAACACCTGTACACCTTCTCATGGTGGAGGAACACCTGTACACCTTCTCATGGTGGAGGTGGTATAATGGTGTGGGGAATGTTTTCTATGAGATGCAACATTATAAACTTATTTATTAACGTGTGTGTGTGTGTGTGTGTGTTACAGGAGTGTGATGGAGAAGTCTTTCCTGGAGTACTATGACTTCTATGAGGGGGTCTGCAAAGAGAGACTCCACCTACAGGGACAGAACATGCAGGTGTGTGTGTGTGTGTGTAAACATTAATACTACTTTGGCTGCAGTTCATTTGTCGGAGGCTGGTGGAGGTAGAAATCGGAGGACGGCCTCATTGTAATGCATGGAACAGTGGTATGAAACGTGTATTCTGGGGCCATCACTTGTTTATTGCTAATAACTTGGTTATTTGATCTCCAAGTTTCAAGTTTATTAGGTTTCCAAGTGCACAATACACTGGGCAAGTTATGAATAAGACACTCACTTCTTCTCTCTCTTCCCTCTTCCACTCTCTCTCTTCCCTCTTCCACCTCTACTCTCTCTCTCTCTTCCCTTCTCTCCTCTCTCCTCTCTTCTCTCCCTCCAGGATCCATTTGGGGAGAAGAGGGGTCGTTTCGACTACCAGGGTCTCCTGGCGAGACTCAGCGCTACCCAGAAGCGCGTTCGGGAGAAGTGCTCCCCGGAGGACGAAGACGCCGACTCAGACTCAGACACCAGCTCCTCCGGCACGGACCCAGACAGCCAGGGCAGTACCCAGCCCTAACCACCGGATGGCGCCACCTCCGAGCCTGGGAGCTAGGGCCGTACCTTAGCCCTGCCCTAAACCACCAAATGGGGCCGTAGACCTCAGAGCCAGACAGACAGGGCGCAGTTCCCAGCCCTCACCACCGGATGGCGCCACATACCTCTGACCAACAGACCCAGGGGCAGTTTCCAACCCTGACCACCGGATGGCGCCAACACCACCACCAACACACTACGACTCTTCTTCTTCTTGTTTCCCCCTTTACTGTTTAAGCTGGACGCTTCTGTCATAAGCGAGATGTTGGGGAGGCGTGATTATGGAAGCACTTAAAAGATAGACCATCTCTGTTCTGATTGGTTGTTCTCTTTTCTTCTCTCCCCGCCCCTTCCCGCTCTCCTCCTCCAATGACTGCCTTTTGATTTGTGTTCCACTGGCGATGCCAGTGTCTGATTGGAAAAGGGGGGGGGGGTTCTGGGGCCTGGAGACATTGGCTCCTGGAAGAGGGACACTGTTTGATTGACAGTTGTTTGTTGTTGTTGTTGATGATGTTGATGTAGTATTTGTCATCTGTTGTGTTCTCTGTTCTGTTGAACCCTAGTTGATTAAGTTGAGGTGATATCTGAGATCTGCCACACACACACACACACACACACACACACACACACACAACACAACACATTTGCACTTATACCCATATAAAATACATACATACATACATACATAGGAATCCAGTGTGCATTGTGTGGTACACACCTGTCTGTTGAGGCACCTGTAAGGTGTGCTAGTCTTCTATGTTCTGTCTGCTCTCTGAACATCTATTAACTCCTCCTTGATTGAGTCATCAGATTACAAATAAAAGGTTATGAATCGAGTCATATTGAGATTATGAATTCATACAGAATTGCATTTAATTCAAAATCACCTCCTTTGATGCCAGTACGAGACATGTACATATATATATATATAGACAGAGAGAGAGAGAGAGCATTATGTGACGCAGAAAGAGAGAGGTTTTAATTTGCTGATGTAGGGGTTCTTTCTGGACAGGCTAAGCCCTGCGAGACCCAAAAATAGAGCATATCCCCCTCACCCCTCCCTCTTCCTAACCCCCCCCCCCCCCCCCACCCACCACCCTCTCCCTAACCCCCCTCCCCACCTCGCTAGATGCCCCAGTTTTTCAATAACACACGAGAACTCTTGGGGGACTTCTTATTGGACTTTGAAACCAACTGCCTCAGGATAACAGTTAAACTGCATAGCTTTGTTATGGCTTCATGTCTGACTGTCTGGACCACAGTGACAGGCTAGACCCCAACACTACTGGACCACACCCTTCTGATCTGTTCTCATGATGTTTGTCCCCTCCCTCCCTCCCTACTCTCTGGCTGCATTCCATTCCAGAATGTAGTGCCCTACCCCATGATTTACGTCCACTCCACACTCTATCCCTCTCTGATTAAAATGGCCGTCAGACTAGTGGTCAGACCACAGCACTACCAGACAACACCCTGATCTGTTCTGGGGTCGGTTTCCCAAAAGTTTTGTTGCTTAAGTAGTACTTAATTTCTCCCCCCCCAACCCAGCCGCAAAGCTGTGAGATGGTAACAATTTGTTCATGAAAGAACAAAATGGGTTAAATCAAGTTAACTTTTCTGGTCTAGGAGAGGGGTGGTGTCTGGATTTTAAAAAGAGATATTTTAGCTAAAGAAGCTTTCGGGAAACGGAACCCAGTTCTGTTCTGCTGACAGACATGTTTTCTGTCTCCTCCCTTCCGAGTCCTTCTGTGTTGAGATTCTGTCTACAGGTTCTGTCTGGTCCCAGATCAGTGTTGAGGTTCTGTCTACAGAGACATGGTCTGGTCCCAGATCAGTGTTGAGGTTCTGTCTACAGAGACATGGTCTGGTCTCAGATCAGTGTTTGTCTTAGCCAGCTACTAGGACTGTTGTGTGGCATGACAATAATTACGGTAAGAGTTGGCTAAAGTATGTACACAGATCTGGGACCAGGCTAAAGTATGTACACAGATCTGGGACCAGGCTAAAGTATGTACACAGATCTGGGACCAGGGTGAAGGACGTGTATCCATCTGTCCTGCTCTTTGACAGGTTCTCCCACCTATCTGGCCCCTTCCTTTCCTACTGTCTGTCTGGACTCCATCCCAGAAAAGGTGTTCCCTCCCCTCTTCCATCTCTCCTCTTCCCTCCCCTCTTCCATCTCTCCTCTTCCCTCCCCTCTTCCATCTCTCCTCTTCCCTTGCTCTATCTCTCCTCTTCCCTCGATCTGGTAGGACGGGGTAGTCGGAAGCTCAGAACAACGTTTACACACTATTTTTCTCAATTGTTGGGAACACGACATTCCTCGCGTCCTCCTCATAAAGCACCGGAGGAGGAGGTGAGGACGGGGAAGCACCTGGACCATCTCCTCCAATGAGTTTGCAGTAGGACGTGGGTGGAGGACACGAGGAGGCGGGATCCTGACAGTTGAGAAAGGCTTCAGTCTCCCGTCAGATCTGTGGGGAAGGGGGGGAGTGAGTGAACGAAGGGGCCAACTTCCTGGTGTGAGACGCCCCCCCCCCCCCCCCCCCCCCTCTCTCTCTCTCTCCCTTTCACAGGAAACGTTTGAATTTGACGGATCTCACGTTCGAGATATAACACTATAATGCTAACTTGTGTTTGCAACGTTTGAAATAAAAAATAAAAAATAAACGATGTTGAAATGTATGAATCTACTGTCTGCAAATGAAACTTATTAAAGCAAGTGTTCTGACCAGCTTTACTGTTTTACTGTATGTTCATATAGATCTCTGGTGTGTGTGTGTCGTCCAGGGGAGGCTGGTGGAGGTAGAGATCGGAGGACGGGCTCATCGTAATACATGATACGAAATGTCATTGTAATGCATGGAATGAGGAATGGTATCAAACACATGTTCGATACCATTCCTCATTCCACGCATTGCAGTCTACCTCCACCAGCCTCCGCTGATGTCCTCTGTCTGTCTACCGGGTTTTGGCGCTCCCACAGAAACAAACCCTCATAGAAATAGAATGTTCTAGAAATAGAACCATAGAAATAGAATGTGCTCTTAGAACTCTCCGGGTTGGAACACTGATGAACAGGCAGGTCATAGTGGTGGACCAGGTCCTATTGTCGACAGACTCTTGAGGCGGTGTGGAGCAGTCGGGAAGACAGCACAGATAAAACAGGACAGGAGAGGGGGATCCGGTTTTCTCGTCTTTTAATAACACATTCATATCTATGCTCTGTTGCGTTTACAAGTTTAAAACAAGTGTTGATGAGAACTAAAGAAGCTCAGGCAGGCAGAAGATCAAAGCCCATATACTGTATGACCACGACGTCACAAGATGGAAGGAGAGGCACGCACGGAGAGTAACCACCTCTCCTCCTCCTCCTCCTCTTCTTCTTCCCTCCATCCCTGAGTCCCTGGCCAGCTAAAACAGGTCCTTTCTTTTCAAATGAATCATTAGAAATGAAATAGAAATCAAATGGTCTAGACATCATGCTGCAGAATGTTATGATAATTTTTCACAGAGAGAATCCTAATGCATCCAAACACAAGAAATACAATCCTATGTCATTTGAAAAAAAGCAATCAGAAAAAAATAAAATCAAACAAAAAAAAGATGAAGAATTTTGAGGTTAAAAACGTAAGTCTAATGAAGAACAAAAAAAATGCAAATTGGATAATGAAATCTCGTTTATGTCATTTTTTTAAAAGAAGATGTTAAGTTTAATTTTTCCATTTCATAATCCTTAAAAAAAAAAATAATAATCTAACAACGGAAAATAACAAAATCATCTTTGGAAGAAGTAAAACGTTTATCTTTTCCTTTACTTGACTATCAACTACAGTATATGGAGATGCCGCTACCAGTTATTTATTAATTTACGTATTTTTCGTTCGAGCATTTTCAAATTTTAAACTTTTTTTTGTGTCCTTTTTTTTCAAAATTTTACCATTTTCCTATTTTTTCCTAAGAGGTAGATCAACAAAGAAAATTACATGGTTACAGGTTATCGTGCCCCTTGATTCAGGAAGTGAAGTCACAGGGAAGGGAGAGTGGGAGAGGTGGGTGGGACTGGATATGGAGCCTGGTTGGGGGGGGGGGGGGGGGGGGGGGGGGGGTCTGGGTCACAGTGTGAAGGCATACAAGGAGGGGGCTGGGGGCTGGTGGAGGGGTGAGGGGTGGGGGGGGCATTGAGGACCATAGAACAGGCACAGGGGGTGGTTTATCATCTGAGGTATAGAAGCAACTCCAGGGCCCCTGAGAGAGTCGGAGAGACACTGAGGAGAGCTGACCCCCCAGCTGACCCCCCAGCTGACCCCTCAGAAGAGCTATACAGGCTTTCCTATAAGGCTCTTGTGTTCCTGTCCTCAGTGACCCCCTGACCCCCAGCCCAGCACCAGGAGGTAGGGGGTGGGGGTAGGGGTCGACCCAGACCTGCTAGACCAGGGGAGGCTGGTGGAGGTAGACATCGGAGGACAGGCTCATTGCAATGCATGGATGGTGTTTGATGCCATTCCTAATTCCGTCCCATGCATTACAATGAGCCCGTCCTCCGATTTCTACCTCCACCAGCCTCCCACTGATGCCCAATATGACCTATGACGCCCTTGTCATACTCCCACTCCCACACACACACCCTCCCTCCCCCCCCCCCCCCACATCTCCCTCACTCTGGTTTTATTTTCTCAGTCCCAACTCTAAGCCGGAGAGGTAAATTCAAACCAAAAGAAAAAAAGGAAAATGAAAAGAAAAAACAAAAAAAATTAAAAAATAAAATAAATTAAAGTGTAAATGAAAAATTCTAAATTGAGTGTAACATGCACTGTCGCTCTTGTCTGGCTGATAAAAACAATCTTATGGCGAAGTCTTGAGGTAGCGTTCCGAGTTATGTGTGAGGTTGGTATCGTCTTTGTAGCACCCGTCCGTATGGCGCGTCAGGTGGAAGTTTAAGAGACTGCGGGAGTCTGCTACCGACTACCAGTGAGAGAAGGTAGCCCGAACGGCGTGGGGTGTGCATCTTTGTTTCAATAGTCATCACAGCTGTCGTTACGAGAGCTTGAGTCTGTCATCAACACGCTAATGTTGTCGTTAGTATGTGTGTGTGTGTGTGTGCGTGTGTGTGTGTGTGTGCGTGTGCTCTGATGGGAGGGCTGGTCTCTGTGGGCTTTAACAGCGGAGAGATAATCCTCCGTCCACATGCACAGTACGTCCACCATGAGGACAACTACTTAGCACTCGATATTGCATAAGAAAAGGACTCGAGGTTTGATGTGGGTCTGAGGAGGTTTCAGTTTGTGAACAGAACAGTGAGCCGTTGGCGTTACCACAGACAAGAGGCATATGGGGAGTCGGTTGGTGTGCGTTGTTAAAGATTCAGAGTGTGTGAGGGTCTGGAGAGCATAACACTGACACACACACACACACACACACACACACACGCAGGCACGCATGCACGCAGGCACACACACACGCACGCACACACACACGCAGGCACACAAACGCCCGCACGCACGCACACACACACAGACAGACACACACACAAACTGTGGTGTTTTACAGATCAAACCAAATTATCCACCTCCCTCTTTTCTGAGTACAAAAACGTCTGTTTTGGCACAGTAATAACTTGACATCACGTATTACTGATGTAGTACTGATGAGTTACATGTTAGTATTTCATCTTATTTAGTAGCTGTTTAATTAAGAGATCTGTGCATTAAAAAAAAAAAAAACATGATCCAAAAGAAAAAAATGAAATAAAATCGACTATTTTCCAAACGAAAGCAACAGAATTTTTTTTTTTTTGTTGAAAAAGTGATAGGAAATAAAACTATAAACGAGTGAACAGGAGTGAGAAAAGGAACACGATGGAAGCCAGCGTCAGAGAGGGCGAGGGGCTCAGTGCTGGCCATGGAGTTACAGCCCTAGAGAAGCAACGCGCCTGGGAGAGCGCCCTCTAGTGTTTATAAATCTATGGTACAGGCCCCTCCAACTCCAAACATGAAATGATTTCTAAAATGTCCTCCTCATACCGTAGAGTACAGAATTGTACAACAAAAACAGAGGGAGAGAGAGAGAGACAGAGTGAGTGAGTGAGTGAGTGAGTGAGTGAGTGAATGGGTGGAAGGAAGGATAAAACCAGGGAGGAAGGAGGGATGGTGAATGAAAACGAGGAGGGGGAAGAGGTTATGTGTGTTTGTGTGATGTCAAGTCCTCTATATCTGGACTTCACCTACAGTTGCAATTCAAGTGACCTAACACAAAAAGGCAATTATTGTACGTCAAACACTTTTCTGTATCAGTCTCTGACTTGAGTATATCATAGACCCCCCCTATCCCTCCCTCCCTCCCTCCCTCCCTCCCTTCTTCCCTCCCTCCCTCCCCCAGAAGACTGGCCCATCTCCCTTCTCCCCCCTCTCTCTTCTACGCCTCCCCCTCCCTCCCTCCCTCCCTCCCTCCCTCCCTTCCTAAATTGCATCAAGTTTCAAATATTTCTGGAGGTTCTCGGTCATTTCAAATATTTGTTGTTTACATTATTCAATTATTAGTGTAACAGTACGTAACCAGATGTCATGTCCAAATAAAGCTTGCTTGTATCATAAAAACAAATTTAAAAAAAATAACAAAACAAAATGGCTGCAGTCTGAATAATCCAAAATAGCGTGTCTTGGTGTTTGTGAACAGAGCTCTATGGGCCCGGAAAGAGACGGAAACTTCTCCGGAGCATTTCCCCCCCGTCGCAAGGAGACGATCCAACAACCACACCAGAGTACCACCTAGAACGCAAGGCCACTGGCTTCACTCACGTGGTATGCTGGTGTGGACATGGGAACACACTCACTGCCAAGGAAACCTCTGCCTGCGTGGGTCAAGAAGACCGTCCGGGGACGAGGCCATGCCGAAACGAGAAGTGTCCGTCTCTTGAACAAAATGGAAGCATAAACAATAGAAGAGACTTTTCCCTGTCTGCGGATGGTCCTGGAGATTAAAGGCGCGCGGCGCTCTAGTGTGTTGGTGTTGATGGTGAGTAGCTCGCACAGGCGGTACAAACGGTGTATCTGGCAGTGTCAGGTGACTTATCCTGGCGGATATTATACTCTTCTCAGCTTTTACGTCGTCATTTTTTGTCAGTTTTTTTTTCTCCAAAGTTATCTCAAAAATACAAAAGTATTGTGAACGGTTTCCTCTTACATCTTATGTACAGGTGAAATCTATAACTTGATGGATTTTTTTTTTTAATTTTTTTTTTTTTTTAATTTCTTGCTTTTTTGCTCCCATTTTTTTTAAAGGTCGGTGAGTCTCCTCGGTCCACTGAAGGCCAGACCGAAGACCATAGATTCTCTTACTACTTTTTTCTGCTTTTTTACACCCCACCACTCCCCCCACAACATTTAACACTTCAAACCAATGAACAAAAAAAAACGCTAACATACCCACTCTCTCTCTCTCTCTCTCACACACACACACACACACACTCACTCTCTTTCTCTCTCTCTGTCTCTCTCTCACACACACACACACACACACACACACACACACACACACTAACGTCATTAGCAATAGGGAGGGCTGAGGCTTACTGGTCAGTGCACAGAGGTAATAAATATTCACATTCAGTGTTTTTCGGAGCCGGGGGACAGGTTGAATACGCCCTTCAGTTATACACAAACATTTCTCTGGCACAGCCATCGTGATTGACTGCAACGCCCTCAACATGTAGGTAAACATTCGGCGCATTAAGATGACGTCATCATGAAACAGGAGAAGAGGGCCCTGGCTGGGCGCACATTGGTCAATGTCACATCGCGGGAGGTTGTCATAGAAACAAAATATATGACATCATCCGGAGTCTGAACCCACTGGACTGTCAGAACTCTTCTCTTTTTTAGCAGTATAACAAATTAAGGCTTGTATGACAAACATATATAATCATAAGTATATCCTTTTGACCGTGTCAAAACGTCATTCCTCCTCGCGACCTGATCAAAACCACGCCCACGATGCGGCATGGACCAATCGGTGCCCAGTTCGACCCTCTAACAACGCCACTCCCCATTGGCCAATGCTCCGATTCAAAGACCGGATGCTCCAATCACACTTCAGTAAGACCCAGAGTTTGGCCAGTGACACTGCTTGACACAGCCCTAACATCCTACCATCTTCCCCTCCCTCCTCTCGGGCCTTACTTCTGCGTCGACCTGGACTCAACTTAGAATCACACAACCAAAAAACAGAAAAAAATAACCAAAAAGCAACAAGACAAAACCTAAAAAAAATACTTTTTTTTCTCCTTTTAAAAAAATAAAAAATATTCAGGACTATCAGCTTTTCATATAAAACACCAGCAAGCAAAAAAAAAAAAAAAAAAAAAAGTTCGGAATACTGAGGTATCAATACCCTGAGGTAGTTTTTTTTCTTTTTAATCCATCTTCTTCTTCTTCTTCTTCTAATCTTCTCTAGTGACGGCAGCCACGCCCAGGCTGCTCCCCGCCCTTCAGTGGGCGGGGTCTGGGGCGGCATCGCCGGCAGGCCCTTCAGCGGATTGGGAGAGAGAACGAGGAAGCCACTCCCCCACCATCTGGTATTACCCTCTCTAACCTAAAGACAAGGGCTGGATTCCACACCCACTCCTAGCCCCTCCTCTCTAGGCACTCCTGTAGATCTGGAGAGGATAGGATAGGTATAAACTATATGACCAATGCCTTCCCCTTGCTTTCTGACAGGCAAGCTGACATGTTCACCATATCTCCTTCACCCGTCCAATCCTCTCAGATCTACAGCAGTGCCTAGGGGCTAGGGGTTAGCAGTTAGCGGTTAGCGGCTAGCAACTAGTGGTTAGCGACTAGCAGTTAGCAACAAGGGCTTAGCGGCTAGGGGCTAGGGGCTCGGGGTTGATTTGGAATCTAGCAGAGGAGTGTGAAGGAGTAGACCCGAGCCCGTCCTGGTCCTCTGGACCCCCTGCGTGTTCTGGTTCTGACCCCATCTGGTCTCCTGTAGCTCGCCTGTGACCCCGGCCCGTCTGGGTCCAGTCCTGTGTGGTCCTAGCCTAACCACTGAATCATGTTGGACCGTTCTAGACCAGCGGATCAGATGGAAGCGGAAGCCAGAACACGCAGAGGAGAAGCCCAGAGAACCGGAACCGGTTCCTGTTGTGGTCCGGAGCGCTCGAGAAGTACACAGCGAGCAGAGGCGTCTCAGACACGCCACGTCTGTTGTCTGTCGCTGCAGGACTGGTTAACACACTAGAGCAGTAACCGCCCACACTCCTCCTCCTCCTCCTCCTCCTCCTCCTCCTCCTCATCTTCATCATTCTCCTGAGGGGCCGGGTTAACTCACATATCATATATATATAATATATATAAAATATGCCGTGTAGGCGCGGGCCGCTCGCCAGGCCAGGAGGGCCGGCTGGGTTTCGGGGGTCACGTTTCGTTCCGCGTCTTGGAGCTAAGAACCCTGCAATAGAACTGCAGAGGTAGCCGCGGCGACCGCCACCTGACTGTACTCTCGCTGCTCCGACCGCCACCCCACTAAGGCAGGGGGGACCCCCAATAC
>NC_139663.1:20993779-20998779 GCF_951799395.1 Argentina silus
ATTCATGGCGGCGATGTCGTTGTCATAGGCCTCGCGGACCTTCTTCATGATCTCTGTCTCGGCCAGGCAGCACGCCTCGATGGGCCCCTTCACTGTGATGGTCCTCTCTGGGTTGTACAGGGTCAGGTCCTGCAGCCTGGGGCGGGGGAGAGAGATAGGGGGAGAGAGAAGAGGAGAGGACAGAGAGAGAGATTATTCCACTTGTGGGGGAAAAACCGCAGAACACCATTATGATGTGCTTATATGTTGACAATGTTGTTACAGTGTTATAACAGGGTATTAACAGGTTAATAGCAGTGTATTAACAGGGTAATTACAGTGTAATAGCAGTGTTACTTCAGTGGTGTAGAGCAGGTGAGGTGTTGCCCACTCAGTACAGTCTCAGCCATAGGATCTGTATCCATCACTGGTATCAGCGTGGTGCATGATCTTTCCTCATTGACCGTGTGTGTGGGTGTGGGTGTAGGTGGGGGTGGGGGTGGGTGTGGGTGTGGGTGTGGGTGGGTGTGTGTGGGTGTCTTACGGGGAGATGGTGATCTTGGTGTCTGTGTCTGTTTCTACTTTCTTCAGGTTGCGTCCCTCCTTGCCGATCAGTCGACCGACAAAGTTGTTGTGAGCCAGGATCTTCAGAGGGACCTCCTCAGCCCTGAGGAGAGGAGGAGGAGGATAGGAGGAGGAGAGGAGGAGGAGGAAGAGGAGGAGGAGGAGGAGGAGAGGAGGAGGAGGAGAGGAGGAGGAGGAGGAGGAGGAGAGGAGGAGGAGGAGGAGAGGAGGAGGAGGAGGAGAGGGAGGAGGAGAACGTCAGTGTGTTTCTAGTGTATAACGCCCCCTTCTCTGAACCCCCATTTCATTCTGAACCCCACCAATCCAAAGGGTTAGGGTTAGGGTTAGGGTTAGACAGAGAGAGAGAGAGAGAGAGACAGAGACAGAGTGGAGGGAGGAGTGTCTCAGACTCACGTCTTGGTGTCCTTGGCCTCCTGCTGCATGATGTCCAGGATCATACGGCAGGCGAAGCTGCAGCCCTCCGGGGTGGAGTGGATGCTGATTGGCTTCTCAGCCGCGCCAGCGTTCTCTTTACGGTGGACGTCGATTCTACAGACAGGGAGGAAGAGGAGGGAGGAGGAAGAGGAAGGGGGGAGAAGTTTCGGTAAGGGCACAGAGTAGTGTGTGTAGTGTCTAGTGTGTAGTGTGTAGTATGTAGTGTCTAGTGTGTAGTGGGTCAGTCTCAGACATAGGATCTGTATCCATCACTGCTGTCAGCGTGGTGCATGATCTCTCTTCATTGACCAAGTGTGTGTGTGCATGCGTGTGTGTGTGCATTTGCGTGTGTGTGTGCGTGTGTGTGTGCGTGCATGTCTGCCTGTGTGCGTGTGTGTGTGTGTGTGTGTGTGTGTGTGTGTGTGTGCATGCGTGCATGTGTGTGTGAGTGCATATGTGTGTGTATGTTTGCGTGCCTGCCTGCGTGTGTGTGTGCGCGCACGCATTTGCCTGTGTGTGTGCGTGTGTGTTTACAGTACGTGTGTGTCCAACTGGGGGGAGGGGATTTGCAGGGGTCCCTGACACTCACTTGCTCTGTGTCTGCTTGGTGATGTTGCGGATGGTGGCCCCCTCCTTGCCGATGATGGCGCCCACGTACTGGGTGGGCACGAGTAGGCGCAGGGGGATGTCGGCGTGCTGGTGCTTGGAAGGCATGCCCCCCGGAGACCCCCCGCGGGGACCGCGGGAACCGTAGCCGGGGCGACGGCCGTTGTCGGGGCCGCGCTGGGAGTCCATGTCGGAGTTTTCGTCTGGGATGTAGGAGACGCGCAGGGCGTTGTTCTCAAACTGGTACCCATTCAGCTTCTGGATCGCCCTGGGAGAGGAGGAGGGGGGAGGGGGGGAGGAGGGGGAGAGGAGGAGAGGAGAGGAGCGCTTAGTTCTTACTCTCTCTAACCTGTACGCTCGAGTGTGGCTCAGTTCCAGGAGAGGCTGGTGGAGGTAGAAATCGGAGGACGGGCTCATTGTAATGTAACACACACACACACACACACACACACACACACACACACACACACACACACGTGTGTGATACCATTCCTCATTCCATTCCATGCATTACAATGAGCCCGTCCTCCATTTTCTACCTCCACCAGCCTCCACTGCTCAGTTGGTAGAGGATGGTGTTTGTAATGCTAATCATTTGCACACTGCAGCTCTACAAATCCACCACTAGAGGGCAGGCTAGTCCTATAAACAGCACATGTGACCCGTGTGATGGCTGTCTGGTCGGGAGGGAGGGTAGGAGGGTAGAGGGGGAGAAACTTACTGTCTGGCGTGTTCCCGAGTTCCATATGTGACATTGACCACCGCGGTCTCACTGTCTGTGTTCACTAAAAGTGAGGGAGAGAGGGAGGGGGAGAGGAGGGTAGAGAGAAGGGAGAGAGAAGGGAGAGAGAAGGGAGAGGGGCGTAGAGAGGGGAGAGAAGGGGAGATAGAGAGGGGGAGAGGGGAGGGGGAGAGGGGAGAGAAAGGGGGAGAGGAGGGGAGGGGGGAGGGGGAGAGGGGAGAGAAAGGGGGAGAGGAGGGGAGAGGGGAGGGGGAGAGGGGAGAGAAAGGGGGAGAGGAGGGGAGAGAGTAGGAAGAGAGGGGAGAGAGAGAGGGAGAGGAGGAGAGAGAGGGGGAGAGGAGGGGAGAGAGAGGGGGAGAGGAGGGGAGAGAGAGGGGGGAGAGAGAGGGGGAGAGAGAGGAGAGGAGAGGAGAGGAGAGGAAGAGGAGAGGAGAGGAGAGGAGAGGAGAGGAGAGGAAGAGGGTGATGAAAGAGGAGGACAGAGGAGAGACAATATATTGTATAAGTCAGAGGCAATAACCCAGTCCACTGTAACACTAGGAGTTATTGACATTGATCAAAGACACCTCTGACCTCTGAGTGACTGACCTACAGAGGGACTGAAGCATGCTGGGAGATCCCCATGACAACATCTACAGCTGACTGGGAGGTATGGTGGAGAGGGTTTCCTTCTCAAATAACCTGACAAGCCTTCAATTAACAACCTAGAATCAATTCTAGAATAATAATCTAGGAATAACAATCCTGTATGTTTCTATGGAGAGAGAGTCACAGACCTATATCTGGCCTCCTCATTGGACAAGGCCTGGTCAGAGGTCTGAGCATCTGACTGTTTGATTGGTTGATATTCAGTACGGGGAGATCTGATTGGTTAATGGTAGACTACCTTGTTCGCAGTTCTCTACGGTTCCATACTGGGCCAGCAGACCATCCAGCACCTGAGAAGAAAGAGGATCATTAATCATCCACACACACACACACACACACACACACACACACACACACACACACACACACACACACACACACACACACACGCACACACACACACACACGCCTGGCCTGTTACAGACTAAATGTACCAATCTTGTTCAGATTCAACTCAAGTGTCTAGTGAGTCTAGTGGCCTAGAGGGTTGTTTCTGGACGGAGCCCAAGTCTTTGGCCCTTCCTCAATCGTTAGAGACGTCCTCTCCTCCCGCCTCCACTCGCTTAGACCTCCTCCTCCGAGGCATTCTGAGGAGGGAGGAGGAGGGAGGAGAGGAAGCGAGGTGCTAACGTTTGAGAAAGGGCCTTGGTCATTAAGTTGCGCTGGGATGTGACTCACGTATGGAACTCATGGAAACACAGAGAGAAACGTCGCCCTCTTGTGGCCGAGTCATGCAGCGCTGCACGGGAGCGCAGGCGGGATGGAGCGGAGGGAGAGGGAGAGAGAGAGAGGGGGGGGAGAGAGAGAGAGGGAGGAAGGGAAGGAGGGAGAGAGAGAGAGAGAGAGAGGGAGCCCCGCCTTCAAAGACCCATGCAGTCTATCATCGGCCAGCTGTCAGCACCAGCGTGTGCCGTGCCACGCCCACGCCCACACTCACACACACACACACATGCCCACACACACACACACACACACACATGCCCACACACACACACGCACACCCACATGCACACGCACACACACCCCCAGCTGCAGTCGATCTAAATGAATGTAACTGCAGGAGGAGAAGGCAGAATCATCCTAAAGACAGGCAGCATCTCCATGATAACTTTAAAATACGATTATTCTCCATTCATACTGACTATCTGTCTCTCTACCATCCTGACTGGTAATCTGGTACTGGAGGAGGTTACTGCTACTGGTACTGGGAGGAGGTTACTTGTACTGGGAGGAGGTTACTGCTACTGGTACTGGGAGGAGGTTACTGGTACTGGAGGAGGTTACTGCTACTGGTACTGGGAGGAGGTTACTTGTACTGGGAGGAGGTTACTGGTACTGGGAGGAGGTTACTGGTACTGGGAGGAGGTTACTGGTACTCGGAGGAGGTTACTGGTACTGGGAGGAGGTTACTGGTACTGGGAGGAGGTTACTTGTACTGGGAGGAGGTTACTGGTACTGGGAGGAGGTTACTGGTACTCGGAGGAGGTTACTGGTACTGGTACTGGGAGGAGGTTACTGGTACTGGTACTGGGAGGAGGTAACTGGTACTGTTACTGGGAGGAGGTTACTAGTACTGGGAGGAGGTCACTGGTACTCTGAGGAGGTAACTGGTACTGGGAGGAGGTTACTGGTACTGGTACTGGGAGGAGGTTACTGGTACTGGTACTGGGAGGAGGTAACTGGTACTGTTACTGGGAGGAGGTTACTGGTACTGGGAGGAGCTAACTGGTACTGGGAGGAGCTAACTGGTACTGGTACTGGGAGTAGGGTACTGGTACTGGGAGGAGGATACTGGTACTGGTACTGGGAGGAGGTTACTGGTACTGGGAGGAGGTTACTGGTACTGGGAGGAGGTAACTGGTACTGGTACTGGGAGGAGGTTATTGGTACTGGTACTGGGAGGTTATTGGCACTGGTACTGGGAGGAGGTTACTGGTACTGGGAGGAGGTTACTGGTACTGGGAGGAGGTTATTGGTACTGGTACTGGGAGGTTATTGGCACTGGTACTGGGAGGAGGTTACTGGT
>NC_139663.1:21003779-21018779 GCF_951799395.1 Argentina silus
ACTCGTTCATCTGGTGCTGTTTTTCAACTCTGGGGTGGTCTATCCATCCGCCTCATCCCTTTCTTCTTCTTCCCTCCGCCCCGTCCCCCTGTACTGCCTCACTCATAAACGTCTCCAAAATCCAAAATGGTGGAGAGGTATCATTTCTAAAAGACCTAAAGCTCAACAAGGTCAATAAACGTTTTTGGGGGATTTTGCCGTCAACTCTTCAGTTCAGACTCTTCAGTTCAGACGGCGTCAGACTGTTCAGTTGGCCGTTCCCATCGCTGGGACAAAGGGAAGAAGGTTTGTTCAGAAGATGCTGGACAACTGCTTTGCTCCTCTAGGGGTCAAAGGTGAAGGGTCTTTTTAGACCAGTCAGGAGAGACCATGGAAGACAGGATGGGTGGGGGTGGGTCAGACCATTGTCTCATGGGTGGGGGGGGCGGGGGCATTTGAAAAGTTTACCATCTGAAAGAATGGAATGGTCAGAGAAGAAGAGAGATGAGTGGGAGGATCCCAGCAGGGGGGAAGAGAGAGAGAACAGAGAGAGAAAGAGAGAGAGAGACAGAGGGAAAGAAAGAGAGGTGTAAGAAAGAGAAAGGTGAAAGCAGAAGAGAGAGGAGAGTGAAAAGAGAGAACAGAGAGATAGAAAGAGAGAGGAGAGAGTGAGAGGTAACATATATAGAGAGTACAGAGAAAGAGAGGAAAGAGAGAGAAAAAGAGAGAAAGCAAAGAGAGGTGAAAGCGAGAGAGAAAGAGAACAGAGAGGAAAGAGAGGTCAAGGAGAGAGAACGCTCCGAAAGAAGGTCGTTACTGAACTCCCTCCCTCTTTCCCCCTCTCTCTCTCTCTCTCTCTCTCTCTCCCTCCCTCTCTCTCTCTATCTCTGTCTCTCTCTGTCTCTCTCTCTCTGTCTCTCTCTCTCTCTGTCTCTCTCTCTCTGTCTCTCTCTCTCTGTCTCTCTCTCTCTCTGTCTCTCTCTCTCTCTCTCTTCCCTCCTCACACGTAGGCTTCACTGTTCTCCAGCCCTACCCTGTAGCTCTCTAGAAGACTCCACACACACACACACACACACACACACACACACACACACACGACTACAGCTTAACACTGCCTTCATAATCATGAAGTGAAATGATTAGTACACGTGATTAGTACACATCCCTACGCGCACTCACACACACACACACGCACACACACACACAAGTACACACACACATGCACACACAGAGAGAGGCAGGTGCATTTTTCACAGGGAGCCGTTAGACAGACATGTCACCCTGGGTGCCCCCCCCCCTCCTCCTTCCCATGATGCTGTGTGTTTAGCATGATAAAGACCCCCAGAGTGCCCCCTGCTGGTGGCTGACTGATGCATGATGGGACAGCCCCAGCAGGGCAGGAGGACCCCGCTGGAGGAGAAACAATGGACCGCATTCCATCATTCATAAACACACACACACACACACACACACACACACACACACCCCAAGCAGATTGAAAACAAATACACCCACACGCTTGTGTGCACACATGCACGATTGAACATACACCCACACACACACACACACACACACACACACACACACACCGAGCAGATTGAAAATAAACACACCCACACGCTTGTTTGCACACGTGCACAATTGAACACACACACACACACACACTCACACACACACACACACCGACACACACACACACCGACACCGACACACACACAGTCACACACACACACACACACACACACACACACACACACACACACACACACACACACACTGTATGTTCTAAAAACAAACACACCCATACACGTGCATGATTGAACATCCACCCCCACACACACACCCTGTGTGTGGGGGTGCACCACAAAAACAAATATGCATGTGGTGCATGTCGATGACCTATTGTTTAAAAGATACAGAAACACAACCAATCGGACCGTTGAAGATCACACTAATTGACTAAACAGATAATATAAACCACACTCAAACATAGCTAGCCTACAGAGTCAAACCAAGTCAAACATAGCTAGCCTACAGAGTCAAACCAAGTCTAACATAGCTAGCCTACAGAGTCAAACCAAGTCTAACATAGCTAGCCTACAGAGTCAAACCAGGTCTAACATAGCTAGCCTACAGAGTCAAACCAAGTCTAACATAGCTAGCCTACAGAGTCATTACATTTTTTACATGTATGGCGTTTAGCAGACGCCTTTATCCAAAGCGACTTAAAACAAATATATTTGACTAAGTGAGTGAATCATCTATCCGTCAGTCATCATAAGAAACATGAATCTATGCTAGGACCAGGGGCTATTGGCAGTCACAATGCTAGAAGAAATTAAGATTATTATTTTTTTTTTTTAAAACATTTTATTTACAGAAGAGAAAACTTGCACAGGGGGGTAGTGGGGATGAAGAGGTCTTTAGAAGGGACAGTTAAGATGTAGCCTGAAGAGATGGGTCTTCAATCTACGGTGGAAGTCAAACCAAGTCAAACATGACTAGCCTACCTAGTCAAACATAACTATCCTACCCAGTCAAACATGACTAGCCTACCTAGTCAAACATAACTAGCCTACCCAGTCAAACATGACTAGCCTACCTAGTCAAACATAACTAGCCTACCCAGTCAAACATGACTAGCCTACCTAGTCAAACATAACTAGCCTACCTAGCCAAACATAGCTAGCCTACCTAGCCAAACATAACTAGCCTACCTAGCCAAACATAGCTAGCCTACCTCGTCAAACATAGCTAGCCTACCTAGCCAAACATAGCTAGCCTACCTAGCCAAACATAGCTAGCCTACCTCGTCAAACATAACTAGCCTACCTCGTCAAACATAGCTAGCCTACCTAGCCAAACATAGCTAGCCTACCTAGCCAAACATAGCTAGCCTACCTCGTCAAACATAGCTAGCCTACATAGTCAAACCAAGTCTAACATAACTAGCCTACATAGTGAAATCAAGTCAAACAAGACTGTGATTAACCTTCAACCTTTAGTGAGGATGTGAGGCTGTGTGGCGTGTCTGTCCCTGACTGTCCTGTCTAAGTTTGGGGGTCTCACCGTCCCCCTAATAAAACCTGGGTGTTAGTCATGAGAATCAGACTAGTGTTCCAGGGTGAATGGTGTGTCCCTGTGAATGACTGCATGGCTCAAATTACACACACACACACACACACACACACACACACACACGCCAGCCAGGGTAGCTGCAGTGCAGACCTCCAATTAAAACATGTGGGGCCCAGGCAGAGGTCAAATGTCACACAGGAAATGGAGCACACAGGAAGTCCTGGTCGTGTGACGCTTCGTCGCCTCCCCTTTCATCCATAGCTACTTCCTGTCACATTTCCACCCGCTTCTGGCCTCAGCCAATCAACAGTCACACTCAGAGGATGATGGGGGGGGGGGGGGGTGAAATGCAGAGAGAGAGCGAGAGAGAGAGAGAGGGGGAGAGAGAGAGAGAGAGAGGGGGGGAGAGAGAGGGAGAGAGAGAGAGAGAGGGGGAGAGAAAAAACCAATAGGCTTCCAAGACAGCGGAGTGCATTCTCTCAGCGAGGAGCCCCTCCCCCATGCATATGCACACACCCCCATCGCACTTCCTCTCAAAGCACGCCTACGGTTGGAGGGGGCAGAGGAAGGGGGAGGACTTCAAAAAGGTGCCTCTTCTTGAAGAGCGGCAGGCCTCTGCTGCAGCAGATCCTGCTGATTAACGGCTCCTACAGCGCGCTAGTCTGGGCGCTAGGCTAACAGGTTTACACCCGAAACTGCCGGAGACCAACGCTGCGCTAACCGCTACAAAGCCAAACCAGTCAGTGCAAACCACATTCTAGCTGCCTATAGATGTCTATGAGGGAGGAGAGGATATGGGCCAACGTATACGGGTAGACAACCAGATCTTATCTGGCATACATACATACATACATACACCTGTATGTGTAAGCTGAGGTGCCTTGTAGACCGAAAACTTCATGAGTTCATGCACCTTTTTGACACTCATTCAACTGTAAAAAATTACGCATCGGGCTACTATTTTTTTCCTTTGAAGTCGGATTTGAAAATGTGTGTCTTTTGCCACGGTGGTGTTGTGCGATAGCTTGCAGCAAGGCAGAGGAGGGTCACGTGACTGAACCGATCACATGACATGAATGAGCTATGACATCATCATCTATCACGCTGGGCTGATCCTCCGGTTTAAAGGATCAGACCTCTGATATCACCGTCTCATTAGAATATCGCTGCTTCATCTCTGCCCCACATTACATGTTGACTCATGGAAGCGCGCGCGGGCGCACACACACACACACACACACACACACACACACACACACACACACACACACACACACACACACGAAACAAGTCTTCATCTAGTGCTCATGTTACTCATACAGTCCTGGTATAAGAGACCCCGAAAATATATTATATATTATTACAATTATAATAAATATATTATATTATAATTACCACATTCCATGTACATGGACCCACATGGGTCCCAGTGAATCATGTTCAATCTTCAGTCATTCTCAGCGAGGCTTTTCATTGGCCAAGAGACAACAGTTTGTTTCCATAGAGTGACAATGCATAGGCCACACCCACTCACAGCAACCCAACCCACCAGGGGAGGATGGTGGAGGCAGAAGTCGGAGGACGGGCTCATTGAGTGATTCTGCCTCCGCCAGCCTCGCCCGCCGCGCCACACAGCCGAATCCAACACCCCATTGTTCACTGGCTCCATGTAGACCCTTTAAACCACCGCTCCCAAGCAGGAGATGTCCCAGACCCCACAGCCCCAGAGGAGATGTCCCAGACCCCATAGCCCAAGAGCTGAGAGAGAGAGCGACAGCACTAATTGCTAATTACACTGGCTACCTTAATTGAAAAGCTAAGCTAATTGCAGTCATTTTTGTAATTGACTTCAGACATGGTGTCATGGTTCGGGCTGTCAGACCACGCTCAGTTAGACTCCTCCCGTCTGCTCTTCCAACACGCCCACATTCATGACACAACCATTTGATTGGTTGTATGTCCAATCTGCCGTTTTACACTGAAAGAAATGCAAACACACACACACACACACACACACACACACACACACACACACACACACACACACATACACATACACACACGCACACACTACATCATGTATCTGGTTGACAACACTAGGAAGCATTTCTTAAAAACCATACCATATACACTCCATATCTACTAATAATGAGTTTGAACATGAAAACAAATGTTATGCTTATGTATCGATGTATCGTATACGCCTTCTGCGTTTGTGTTATTGAAATGAACACCATCTCATAGGTTGAAGTTAGATATAGACCCCTGCCTGTGTTGGTGTGCTGTTTCAGCAGGAAGACCCCTGAGAACATTACATGGTAATTGTAGTCTGTGTGTGTGTGTGCGCGCGTGTACGTGTGTGTTAGCTGTATGGGAGTGTGTGCGTATGTGTGTGTGTGCGTGTGTGTGTGTTTATGGGAAGTGCAGCCTAGCTATGGTGCGTGGTTGCAGTTTTAAGCTGCTTAGGTCTTGGGAGAGAGAGAGAGAGAGAGAGAGAGAGAGAGGGAGATTATGAGCGGGCTACTGAAGTCAATGAAAACCACTCCCACATACCTAGTTAAGCGATTGGATCACTGGTTAAGATGGGAGGAGGAGAGTGAGACCACAAAAACAACCTCACACACACACACACACACACACACACACACACACACACACACACACACACACAGGACCCTAGAGCCAGTGAACTAACTGGGAAACAAACTTAGTTCATGTTAAATTCCTGAATGAGCTTATATCATTGACTAAATACTCCCAGTAAACCATAAACCCAACACATACACACACACACACACACACACACACACACACACACACACACACACACACAGCTAAGTCAGAGTTTAGTGTCCATTCAGAGAATACCACCCAGAAAGGCTGTAGTGCACAGCATGGAGCCTTGGTTACCTCATCTCACACAGAGGAGAGGAGAGGAGGGGAGGGGAGGGGAGAGGAGGGGAGGGGAGGGGAGGGGAGGGGAGGGGAGAGGAGAGGTGAGCAGGGGAGGAGAGGAGAGGAGGGGAGAAGAGGAGGGGAGAGGTGGGGAGAGGTGAGGAGGGGAGGGGAGAGGAGAGGAGTAGTTTGGACAAAGTGTGTTATATGAATACAGTTTGATTCAATTTCATTCTCCAACTTCAGGTTCAGCTGCTGTAGAAGCTAAAATCTCTCTCTCTCGCTCCCCCCCCTCTCTCTCCCCTCCCCCCCTCTCTCCCCCCCCCCCCCCCCCTCCTTCCCCTCTCTTTTTTCTAAAAACACTCAGAATGCTATAGGCAGGGGGGTCATAAACACAGGTGGATTCACGACCATGGAGATGAACTCACAGATGTGGGTGGCTGAGCTGTGAGATCACAGAGACACATGCTGCGGCCCAATTCACCCCCGCCCCCCTTTAACCTGAAGTGTGCACTAGTGAACTCCCCTACATCGATATACGAGCAAAACATCTAATTGAAGTATGCAGAGGTCTTACACCAATTATGGGTATTTACTGTACTCCGTGTGTGGGAGTGTACGAGTGTAGTGCACACTCCAGGAGAGGGAGATAATTGGGATGTACACACCACACCCACACACACACACACACACACACACACACACACTCGACTGACATACACACTACAGTGTAAGAAGTGTGTATAATGCGGAGGCTGCAGTAGCAGGCTGGGGAGTAGGGGGCAAGTGTCAATCAGATTAAATTAGTCTTCACTTCATTACACACACACACACACACACACACACGACTGACAAACACGTATACACGCACGTATACACACACACACACACACACACACACACACACATGACTGACATACACACACACACACACACATACACACACACACACACACAACTGACATACACTCGGCAGGGAAAGAGGCTCCACATCAAGTGGAGGGACTTGAGAAACAAAACAGGTGGAAAACACGTCAACATTTGAGTCTTCCACAGCGTAAGAGAGAGAACTATTCCATGACACTGTCTGTCATACTGTCTGTACACTCACAACCGCTTTGCTGCTGTATAGCAACACAAGCTGGTGTGCAAGCTGGACTGGATTCAAACACAGGTTTCTCACATGCCACAACAGCGCCTTAGCCCACTACACTAAAGCCTAGGCATTCTCTTGGGGAGGTAGTGGCAGGTGTCCAGGTCTCCGGCAAGGTTACACTTTCCGTGAGCGTGCTTCCCAACCCCCTCAGCTACACATGCCCTATTCTGACCCACTGCTACACCTGACAGGTGTCTCCAACCCAGGGGAGGCTGCTGGAGGTAGGAATCAGAGGACGGGCTCATTGCAATGCATGGAGCAGAATGAGGAACGGTATCAAACGTGTGGTTCTGACCCACTGCATCACCTGACGGGTGTCTCCAATCTCCCATTATCTAGCAGGTAAACACCATGTAGAGAGCTCAAACAACAACAACAAGGAAGCTGAGAGCTGATTGGACATCTGTGTGTTCCTCAGTTACAGATAGTTACGGACGGAGGCGTCTGTTTCGGACAGACTGTTGACGGATGGAGGTGCATGATGTGAATGCTTGTGGAGAATAAATAACAATAAACAATAAACAGGGGATTTTAGCGACAAAGCTAGATCGAACATCGGAACCCATCGCCACGGAGACAGTTTTGTGTTTCGTGTACATGTTTCAATTGGCAGTAAATGTTCACAACGTGCTGGAGAAGTTCCTACCCAACCTCTATATATCTATCTATCTATCTATCTATCTATCTATCTATCTATCTATCTATCTATCTATCTATCTATGTATCTGCCTGCAGAAGTTACTATCTATCTATCTATCTGTCTATCTATCTATCTATCTATCTATCTATCTATCTATCTATCTGGGGAAGTTCCTACTGTGTATAGATGGTGTAGGTAAAACATGAACAGGAGTGAGCTGAGCATGAGAGAGAGAGAAAGAGAGAGAGAGAAAGAGAGAGAGAGAGAAAGAGAGAGAGAGAGAAAGAGAGAGAGAGAGAAAGGGAGCGAGAGAAAAGGAGTGAGAGAGTGAGAGAGTGTGATCTACAATGTTATGTGTACAGCTAAAAGAGAGAAGTGGGGGGTTAATATTTTATACACGATTATCTAGTGAGCATAAAATCAAAGATGAATATTTCATAGTTAACGTGAAGGTGGCAACGAAAATATCATATGAGCTGTCTATACTCTCCCTCCCCAGAACTGCCTGGGTTGCCGGAGGTGCAGACACTCCTCCCTGAAAGACACACCAACCCTACCATGAATGTAATACAGTACATCATGCTTTAAATAGAGTGTGTGAAAGAGAGGGTGGAGGAGGGTGGAGGGGGAGGGGGGGAGGGGGGGGAGAGTGGGAGGGGAGAGGGAAGAGTGATTTAGAGGGGAGGAGGGAAGAGAGAGAGAGATATAGGAGAACGGGGAGAAGAGAGGAGGGGAAGAAAGGAGGGGACGAGAGGAGAGGAAGGAGGGGAAGAGAGGAGGGGAAGGCAGGAGGGGAAGGAGGGGAAGAGAGGGGGGGAAGGCAGAAGGGCTGGGTGAGGTTTCATTTGGTATGGGTGACATGTTCCTCACGTACGCTGAGTAGAAGACGTGGGCGTCTGCGTGTGTCCGTCCACACAGGAGAGAGAAGACACGTTGAAGACGTGGACGCAACAGCGACACTACAGCGTTCCCCTCCGGTCATCCCCAGGTGCTTGAAGCCCCTCATTCCAGTTATGGGACCAAATCTGTATTCATCATCTTCAATTTGCTTGTTTATTCCATGTATCCATTATCCACACAGGTACATTCTCATTGAGATTTAAACCCTCAGTGTCAGGAGAGAGGCCTGTCCCAGGACTGCGGAGGCTGGTGGAGGTCGACGTCGGAGGACAGGCAGACACCATTCCTCATTCCGTATCATGCATTACAATGAGCCCGTCCTACCACCACCAGCCTCCCCTGAATCAAACACCCCTGGCGTTGCAGACAGAAAACAATCAAACACTCGTTGCAGTTTGAAAACTATCGCCACATCACTATGGTAGACGATTGGCCGGTAGACTCGGCCGTTCAGTTCAGCCTCAAACAACCCCGTTGGCCGCGTCAACCCGCTCAAGGACGAGTCTCGGCCAATCAAACATGTAGCGTCATGTCACAATCCATTTACTCCATGGGAGTAAATGGATTGTGTGTGCGTGTGTGTGTGTGTGTGTGTGTGTGTGTGTGTGTGTGTGTGTGCACAAGCGAGTGAGCATGCAAGTGTGTGTGTGTGTGTGTGATGAGGGGACTATCCTGACAGTAGGGGCCCCTGGGAGCCACCTCTCTCTCATGCATCACAGTGCTTCCATCAGACACACACACACACACACACACACACACACACACACACACACTCTCAAACACACACACACACACGCTCTCAGACACACACACTCTCTCTCTCACACACATGCACATGCACACACACACACACTCTCTCTCTCTCTCTCTCTCTCTCACACACACACACACACACTCTCTGACACACACACACACACACACACACACACACTCACTCACACTCACACTGGGAACAAACGCGCTGCGCTCAGCTGAGGAATGTGGGGCTTCTGCCACAGCAACCAGCAGTGAGAACACAGGTCCTCTCCTGCTATATCAGGTTAGGAACCCCCCTCTTCTCTCGCTCCCTCCCTCCATCCCCCATTCTTCTCCCCTCTCTCCCTCTTTTCTTCCCTCTTTCTCTCCCCCCCTTCCTTATCTCTCTCTCTCTCTCTCTCCCTCCCTCCCCACCCTCTTGAAGTTTGTCCTTTTCGCTCCCTCCCCCCCTTCTCCACTCTTTCACTCTCTCTCCCTCCCCCTTCTTCCCTCTCTCTCTCCTTCCCTCCCCCCTTTCTCTCTCCCTCTGTACCTCACTCACTATACCCCCCCCTCACTCCTCCCTCTCCTGTACGCCAAATTCCACAGTTCCCAAGCCAAAAAAAAGAAAAAAAAGAATTGCAGTAGGCTTTCCCCCTCTTGCTCATTGTGGAGCAATGGCGGATAGACCCATGTCCCCTCCCTTTCCCCTTCCTCCAAGACCCTTGACCCCAGCCACAGTCTGGAATGCTCCTGTTAGGGGTTTAGGAAGGGCCAGAGGGCAGGCCAGGGCAGGGGGTGGGGCTTGGGGGGGCGATGGTAAACAATTGGTCCGTTCAAAGCCTCAGCTGAGGTGCAGCTAGCCGCCGCGGAGGGGGGAGGGGCTCTCTGTCCCCTGACTTAATAGGCTCTCCTCTCTGGGTCTGGTGAACACCATCTCTCTCTCTCTCTCTCTCTCTCTCTCTCTCTCACACACACACACACACACACACACACACACATCAACTGCTCACTTGCAGAGTGCTTCCTACCACTCTCCAGTTACATGACATCACCAGTTTCCTCTTGTTACAGACTGACATCACATGTGATACCGTTATTCTACGTGTGTTTACTGGTAGTGGTTCGCTTTACCTTAAAATCAAGTTGTGTGCAAAAAAAAGAAACCCCCCACAACACTTTGATGTTTAATTAAAAATAAAAATGTCAATCAGCAATTTTATATTAAGCGCCAAACAAACGCCTGAAAGCGTGAGAGAGAATCGGAAATTGAGAAAAGTGCATTTGGCGACCGGGGGGGGCGGTTGTGCAACATTCTCATGCACGCACACTGTTCTCTTCCGTCACCGTGCCCCGGTGACATGGCGTGCGAGAGCCCAGCCTAGTTCTACTGCCGGCGAACTGCTGAGGTAACGCCGCTACTGCGGATGCCTGGTGCGGAGTGCAGCCAAAGAACCTCCGCTCCTCCTGCCCGTCTATGCGAGTCTACAAGCCCGGCCTACAGAGAGCTCTGCCTGGGAGAGCCGGGGTGGTCGCTGCGGTGGGGGGTGGGGTGCGTGGAGGAGAGCAACCTGAACCTAGGGAGAACAACAACTCTGGAATTCATTTAGAAGTGGAGAGACGGGGGGAGAGAGAGAGGGGTGGGGGGTGGAGGACATGCTTGCAGTCTGGGTCAAAGTTGACACTTTAGCTCTACCATGACCCACGCGCAGGCAACGAGAAGATGGCAGCCGGAGCGGTCTCCATTTTGTGTGGCGCAACAGCGGAGTGTGCGTGCTGCGCAATCTCCGCGCTGCGAGTCAGCCACAGCTCTCCATAAGATATAAATGATTGAAAAACTTTAAAACGATTATTGTTTAATGTTAGTATATCAAATACCATCGCTTACTGGTCTAAAATCAGGGGTATGAGAGAAATGCCATTTTACGCACACAATCAATCTCGCCACAGTGCCTTAATGTAGTGCATGTATTGCGACAGCGAAAGCCATGGTCTCCATAACTAAGATATTCAAGCTAATAAGGCATATACATTCTCAGACAGGGCTAACTGGCCATTAACACATATAGCCTAATCTCCACACACGTCTTTTACTGCAATAATCAAACACCGGTGAGCGCCCGTTACTCTCGGTAGGCCCAATGCTCTGCCCCGGTTCTGTGTCTAAAATGACTGGGTTCAGAATAAAATAAAAAATAATCAAGCTGAGCAAGGCCCAACTGTTCTGAGCAGAACCAGAATGGTTGGCGGGTTGGTACTGTAACTCCCTGAGCCTGGGTTGATGCCCTCATATTGCCTGGCTGAGCTCTTCGCTGCCACCCCCCTTCACATGCGCCATTTTCTGCGCGCGCGCGCACACACACACACACACACACAGCACACTTTGGGCGGCCTCTGGGTTCGAGAGGAATAGGCTCCAACTTTACAATGGAATTGTCTATGTTGAGCAGGTTTACAGAGTTAACTACCTATTTAATGTATTCATGTTTTAACTTCGATTCAAATTATTCCGTTTATTTAGATAAGATGCAGTTGAATGAGGATATGTGTCTACAATTCACTGTTTGGCTCGGCAGTTGCTTAATTATGACGTTTTTTAACAGTTAGATGATAAGACTTTAATATTGTTTTCAAACGTAACGAAAAGGGAGGAGGTTGTTAGAGAAATTGAGGTATAGGGAAATGTCCTCGGATATCCTTTCGTAATCAAATAAACCGAAATCTCGTTGCTCATAAATATAGCCTATCCACTTTACTTGTTAATCCTGCTAGAGAAACCACACCCATATGCTTACCTGGAGTCTGAAGCCTGAAGCCTTTACAAAGGCCTAGATATTGTCAGATTAGTTAATTTCATCAATGTGATCAGTAAAACCTCAAATAAAGATTTCAAATAAAAACAGGCCTAGTTAATTTACTTAAAAAATGCATATTCTGGACATCACATGGCTGATACAGAAAACAAAGTTATTATAAACCTTAAATGTATGGATGTATCGCATTTCTGCATTTCCTTGATAGGCCCAATTTCGAATGTTCGAAAAGCGAGGAATATACAAGTCTGGGGTCTGAGTGGGAAGCATAGGCTGTGATAGTGAATTATAGGCCTATTCTTTCTCTGTCGCCCTATCACCTCTCATGGTCCGAGACACTATATCTGCCCTCGGCACCCAGTTGTAGCCTATATTTCACTCTTAGTATGCACACAGATAGTGCAGGGAAACCGAGCGAGAGACAGAGAGAGGGGCGCATGCCCAAAACCGCTTCTACGGTCACTAATGTTTATGAATAAGTGTTTAGAACAATGACAATAAAACACACAGGCTATCACTGTACACAACTGGCGGGGAGGGCAGCGAATGCACATGCTCTCTCTCTATACACAGACGTCTGCAAATCCGGATTTTCGAGTTCAGTGCGAATGACACGACCCCTAGATAAGTCTGTACCATGTGAGCGAGGCGGTAGGCAGCCATCTTTAACTGACAACGCCCAATTACTACAATGAAATACAGTCACACGAGGCTGGCGCGGACTATACCGGAGAGCCCTGCGACGTTATGATGTCTGTTCGTAATGGTGTTATTATCTGACAGGCTAATACCCTAAGCTGTGTGTGTGACAGTCAATCAATTTATTATTATTATTATTTTTCTATTTATTTTTGTACATAACCATATCGCTCCATATTGCTGTGTGTATGGGGTTAACACGTTTATAAAAGATAAGATTGTATTCATGATTTAAGCTACACAGCTGCCATTTTATCATCTTTGTTTAATGGTTAAACAAAAGGGTTTCGTAATGTGACCACGGAAAACTCGTTGACTAAGCACGTTGCACCACACAATAAACGTTACACTTCTCAGTTTGTTAAGATTTCGTTAGAAAAGAGTGCAGTTGGTAAAAGCCTGTTAGATGACGAACACTGTTATCCTCTCTTTTTCTCTCTCTCTCTCTCTCTCTCTCTCTCTCTCTCTCTTTCCGGACACACCTCCCCCACAGCTCAGCTGCCAGAGGAAAGGCCGCCTTCATTCATAAAGTCAGTAAACTACTCGAGAGTACTATCGCATCGTGGAGGAGGAGGTTCTCTCTGTACTGCGCCGCCCACCCAGCGAAGAAAGGGAAGGGAGGGGGCCAGAGGAGAAAGAGAGAGAGAGATATAGGAGAAAGAAGGGAGGGGAGGAGGAGTACAATGTATGCCATGAGAGCAAGCCTGAAGCAAACCGGGGGAGAGGGAAAGCACGCGGGCTGTGCATGCTAGAGTCATGCAATGACATATTTTTCATATGCGCTGTTTTATAGAATAGTTTTAACGACTACAGCATGTTTAGGACTCGGAGGCTGCGCTTCCCGTCACGGCTCTCTCTCTCTCTCTCTCTCTCTTGCTTACTAAGAGACACACTCGAAGCAGAACGACTAAATAATTTTAACGTTTAACAATGACTTACGGAGCAGAAACATAACACCGAATCCCTACATTTGCTTTTCATTTTGGTGTCGACATGTCCGCTATTCACGTAGGAGATGGAGACTATGGGGAGAATTCAGATGGTGATTGTAATGCCCCGTAATGCATGAAACGTGATTTTTAGACATTAATTATCAAAGCTTCAGGTGTCCGTTTATAAAGGGCAAAATGTCTGACTTCGTTGGTCATAACACGATGTTGCTGAGAGAGAATGCAGTGGCAAATCCACTTGGTCACACATTTTGTGTCAGTGTACATCAAAGCTGTGGGATAAACTCCTGTTGTTAGTCCTGTCGGAGGCTGAAGCACACAAAACAGTCTGACATTCTGAGTGGATATTAGACTAACCAAATTGTTTATGGAAAGAATAATCCCGACTTTAGGAGACTCGTTTAAGTTAGGCTACTGAAAAGGGCATTACATTGTACATGTATCAAAAACTGCCCCAAACAAATATCATTCAAACGCTTTGTATTGATAAATTAGGCCATAGGTCAAACACCGATATGTCTCTTCCGAAATCACACTTTTTGTAGGCTAAATAGTGAATATTCTAAATAAGCGATAGGCGGTGAGTCTCACTCATTTTGCTCGAACAAGCAGCATTAAAACGATGAAGTGGGAATTATGAAAATAACCTCAAACCAAATTATTTCATTCCAACACAGTATTACATTAAGTTGAAATAATATGATAATTTTATGAAACCAAATAAAATACTAGTTTTTTCAAATGTTACTTGATATACGCAACATAATACCAATGCAGGCTTAGACTCCAAACCCAGAAGTTCTCAATCCTAAATTCTAAAAGTAAGACATCTTTTTATTTAAGAAAAATAATCAAATGGATACTGAGACTATTCTTTGCCACTACAAAATTGGTTACACTGAATAAACAAGTAATAACTTCAATTCTGTGATCTCAACCTAAATGAAAACAACCCTTAAAACATGTAATATAATTATTTCTAAGTCATTTATCAACTGGTAATGTGGTTGTTTTTCTAACATATCAAAATAAATCTGATTTATTAACTCAAGTAGGTGTGACATCACGTTTACTGGTAATGAGAACAGGGAGTGAAGAGGTCTGTGTTACTCCTAAATTAAATACACTCAAATATTGCATCTAGTGAAATGTCTT
>NC_139663.1:21021279-21023779 GCF_951799395.1 Argentina silus
GTGTGTGTGTGTGTGTGTGTGTGTGTGCGTGTGTGCATGGCCATACCAGCACATGCCTGTTTGGCAGACATGTGACCTGGAGCCTCCATTTTAACCGTTTCAGAGTCAGAGCTGAGCGACTGAGCAAGGGAGTGAGGGAGAGGCAGAGGGAGGGAAGGAATGGAGGAGGGGAGGGAAGGAATGGAGGAGGGGAGGGAAGGAATGGAGGAGGGGAGAAAAATGGGTTTTCACTGCACACTAAAGAGCTTATAATGGCTCATAAAGGAACACAATGACAGGAGGGAAACAAACAAGAAAAAACACAAGCACACACACACACACACACACACACATACACACACACATAGACACACATGTCAACCTGTCTGTAAAGACAACTCTGTTCAGTCACATTTACCGCTACTTGTCATAACAAGGTCAGGAGTTGTTCCTGTTCAGAGTTGATGAACACCTTCATCATTCAAACGCAGTCCTGAGATTGAAATCTCTTGTTTTGATTCGGTTCAGATCACATTAGTGAATCATTTCGGATGATAATTTTGTTACTATGTTGAAATTCGTTATCACAAGATCAAAATGGCCATTTAGGATGGCTGGTAAAGTGAGGTAAAGATTTTTTTTTATTTTATTAACTCACTATAACATTTACTGTTTAACTCTTTTTACAAAATATGTGTTTAAAAATAAGTTTGTTTAATTAGTTGGTTAGTTTATTTTATCTCCATCTGAAATTATTCAAGAAAGGATGGATTCATCTGACAATTATTCTTAATTACACTTCATTACATTTCAAACTGAACTTAAGGATTTCATTATCTCTTAACACCGACTGTCATCATGTAATTATTTATTACTGTTTCAATATTAAAACAGTTGACATGTAGGCAGATACGGGTTAGAAATACGGGCCAAAACATCAAACAGCATCACAGCATTAATCATAAAGTTATTTCATAAATACACGCTTCCAATGCTTTCAGATGTGGATGTGAATAACGAATACCAGTGTTAATGCACTGGGTTCAAGGAAAACATTAAGAGGGAAGTTTTCAAACGAAAATTCTATACAATACAAAAAACTATTGTATTTCAACAGCAAACAACCCTTTCATTTTGATGGAGTGTTATCAGGTGACTCATGGCTCATGCTCTCATTTCAAACCATCCTTGGAGACAGAACTGTTCCTTGCAGACGAGCAACACTCAATAATGCTTAGGCTCAGTTGGTAGAGCATGGTGCTGACAAGGCTTAGGTTGGGGGTTCAATTCCTGCTGGGACCACATATATATACTGAAAAATGTATGCACTCACTGCAATGTAAGTCGCTTTGGATAAAAGCATCAGCTAAATGGCATATATTATTATTATTATTATTATTATTATTGTTATATTACACAATGCCACTAGACCACCTGAGGGTAGGTGTGTAACACACACAGACAACACGTCTTCCTTCCCAGTCCATTAACTAAGCAAGGACAACTCGTACATGGACAGTTCACAGTTAGTTTTATTCTGAATCTCTCTTTTTAATCTCCAGCCAGGCAGAAGGAGTGTAGGTGATTCTTGTCCCTTGTACCGTAGTACCTAACAACAGCCTCCTCACCCCCCGGTGTGACACAATCCTCTCAGGACCAATTTATGAGATAACGGTTGAAGGAAATCACACTTATGAACAACTATTTGGTTATTGAAAGACATTCAAACTACATGAGAGTGTATACATGTTGGCAGACTATCAAGGCCTTTCTCTACCTTTGGTGTACTCCATTGAGAATCTAGCCACGGGTTCCTGAACACAAGCAAAATGGCTTCTCTTATCCCCCTCCTAGAAGTTTGTGTACGCGAGGCCAACTGGATCAGCCCACCACGGACGGACATGAGAGAAGGCACCATACGTCTCTAAGATCCACACCAGGACATACAAGACCTCTCGCAGCACCGTACAACAGCCCAGGGACACAAAGCCCCGCCTCCGCACAGTTTCCTCTCCCCTCATTGGTGCACAACTGTGGAGGGAGCACTCTGGCACAAAATGGCCGCCGCCCCATCATCAACCAGGTAGATGAACAAACAACTTCTGCGTTCTAGATGAGAGGAGATGATTACACGCAACGCAATGGCTGTTTTTGCTGAATTTAATTAAAAAGGAATGTGATGAGATGATCCTTGTCCTTGTTACTTTAACTATGTGTAATAAAATAATCTCTATGTAATTATCAACATGTTGACATTTACCAACATTTACCAGCTCAGAATGGTTTGATATATTGCTATTGATATAAGTCCATGTTCAATTTATAAATGATGTTTGCAAATTAAGTAAGAGCAAAGTTACAGCTAAACCGTACGGAGAATGACAACAATTTAATTCAAGAGTGTGGAAAAAAAATAAGTCAAGTTTGATTTCTTCTTTTTCTGTCTTCAACATGCATCACAGAGAACAAGAGAAGACACCAGGTGAGACACCTACAGAATGATTGTTAAGACCTCAGTTAA
>NC_139663.1:21033779-21038779 GCF_951799395.1 Argentina silus
AATAACTTGGCTCTTGCATCTATAAATTACGCACATGCATAGGACTATATAACTGATTATTGGTTTAAGAACAATAAGTAACAGGCGTGTAGACCTAAATGGCGAAATTAACTATTCCAAATCTATTTCGTGCATAGAGATTGCATTTGCCCCACGCATCTAATTTGACTGGCACAAACACTTTAATTACGCTATGACAATAAAGCCAATAGGTGTGTTTCGTTGATAGGCCTACACCTATATTTCCACCACTGAACCACAACAACACCACAACCTCCCAATTGCTACAGAAACCACGGAATTAAACAAATAAACATGTTTGAAACTTATTCAATTCAACCCACCCACAAATAATATTACACGAATTCAAAAAAGCACACTTTTGCCAAAAAACTGAAATGTAGACCATTCGAGCACAATCTCACAAACAGTAAATGGACGAATATTTTCAAATAGTCTACGTGTATATTAAAGGTTGTGGTTGAATAGTGTTTAAACTAAGACAATTTCGTAATGTTTGAAACGAGGTCAACTGTTGAGGCATTGCGCGCAGTGTCACCATTTTGTTTAAGGATTTAATTAGCCAGGCCCAGTCAAATTATTTAATTTCATGAACAATCCATTGAATAGAAATTAGGAGTCACTCGTTATGTTACTATACACAGTATGGTGTGGTGTTTTCAAGAAGCCACACAATAGCCCTAATCAAAAATACGAATACACCCAAGCAGCGGAACAGTCATGCAAGCCTACAAACCATTCATCTTCAGCAGTCCTTCTTGATTAATCCACAGATTTAAGCCTCCCAAACTATAGAGATCCAGCAAAATTATTCACCTTGTAAAGCACTATCAAATACAAAAACAACTTTTATGTTGAATGCAAGGCTGCAGTAGACTATTGTAATCTTATTCAACAAATAAAGAAATAAATACATTTACATTTAAAGAATACGTTTATAGCATGCATAACCGTAATATAACACAGCTACTGAACTTTCAGTAAACGTGAATAAAATTAATTACAATCACACGTATTGCAACAGCAAATCGATTGTGGGCGCATGTACTGTGCTTGAAAATAATAAAACGTAAACGTACACAATCCAAATAACAAACTGCACTATATTGTACTAAACCCCTGGATCAAGATCAACACGAAACATATAATGTGAAAAGTCAGCTATGTCCATATAGACATTTTGAATGGATAAATAAATAAATAAATATGCAGACAGGAAGGCCTACACGCTGGTCTGTGACAGAGCCTCCGCGAGCCTAATGAACATGTGCTATTAAACTGATGACGTTGCATCCAAGCTCCTCTTAAATGTGTAAAATAACTCCCCCAAGAATGACTGAACGTCCACATTTCAGTTTTAGGAGTAGTCTAAACTGCACACGTAGATAGAGTAACACCACCATTGACTGCTATGCTCATGTACAGGCAACACAGTTCACAACACAGCCATTTAATATAGCAAGCAAATCGAAATTAAACACAGCATTCAAATATTGGGTTAGCATGGCACATTGTACTAGCTACATCGACACACCAGGCAGATAGCTCAACATATATGGCATAGGAATACACGTAGTAATTTTAATTTGCAACATGCCCCATTTCCATTCAACGAAAGCCATACATAACGAGATGCAACAATTGAGGCTTTATTGGGGGGAGGGGTGGTAAATACCTTTGCTTCTTTGGGACAGAGTGTTCGACCTCAATACGCTTCCCGTGGAGTTCCACTTTACCTGGAAAATAAATGTATACGTTGTAAAAATTAAATTAAATTCAAAACATGAAGCTATGCCATTCATTCAACATCAGCCTATAGGTGGACATGAACACAAGCTACAATCTGTCTTCTACATTCTTGAAACAAAAGTCTAAAATATCTTTACAGTCTTTTATTTAATAACTACGTTATATGCCTGTGTGAGTTGTTTCTAAATGTGTGTAATTTCTAGTAAATGTTGATGGTAATTAAGTAGGCCCAGAACAACCTGGGCTGTCATTGAAAGACAGGAGGTAAGAAGTTCTCTCGCCTACACTGGAAAAGTCATTCAACAAATGCGTTGTGTACCAGCTCCTGGCCTCACTGTAATTCCTTCAAACAATGTTGGTCTTTTACAGTTAAAACGCCTGTGTCATGTCACGTACAGTAAAATAGAGCTCATTTAATAAAGGTTCGATTTGGATATTAGTGTGAGTCAATAGTGTTTTTTAATAGGGATACTGCCAAGCATTTATTAACAGCTCAAAATACACATTTGCGTGTGCTGGAGTTATTGGTGATCTATTTCAGAACGCACGAGCAGCATGGCGACCTTCGCGCTATATGGAACACACATCACATGTTACATACGTAGTGAATCATGGAAAATACATTTTAGGAGATCAAGCCCAGTGGTGTGGCTAGATAAGAAAGAAATAAGGATGATATGTACATATTATAACGCAACGGGCGAAGTAACCGAAGCCTTAACAATTGTGTGAAACGTTGGGTTTCGATATGTGAACTCATTCAACGAATTGATATCTTGGCTATAGTGGCCTCCTAGCCAAAAGGGGGAGGGGTGCTATTCGATTCTATAGCCCGAGCTAGTACACAGAACCTAGTCATGCAAGGCTTCGGCTGGTACAATAGAGGAGTGTGGTCATCAGGCCGAAATATAGGCATCTGCGATCACATCCTGTATGCAACTGCTACGAAAATACTCCACGATCGTAGAGATGTGCATATAGACCTTTGGTGTAGCCCTACACATTTATAACAGGCAGTCAGGCAGCTGTGCCCGATCCCCCTGGTAAAAGTTGTTGTTCCGCGTAGCACTTCGCAAAGCTTCTCTCCGATTAATTCTAATGAACCCAAATGGATTAAATGTCCCATTCCCTTCTGACGTCCCTCCGAAAGTGGACACATTGGAATTGGGACACGCTAGGGAGTGGGCATGCCCCCCCCCCCCCCCTGTACGTGGAAGCCTAGGTGGCTTCCCCTCTCAACGAAAAGACATAAAGGTAGGTAGGGCGCTACTGGGGGGGTCGTTTACGTTCAATTACTTACCAGAAAATGTTTCAATGGCTTTCATTGCCCACTGGTCATCCGGACAGTCAACAAACGCATAGCCAGTTTTGATGAGAAACTGCCCAGAGTAGGGTATCTTGTACTCATCAAAGGTCTTAACCAAGTCCTCTGCAGTCACGTTTTCATTCAGATTTCCAATGTATAGCTTGTTCATGTTGAAAAATAGAGGTCCTCCAATTGAAACGAAAAAATCAAAGCTACAAAAACTTTTTCTTTGCAAACGCAACAAGATATAGGAAGAGTGCTCTGCCCAGGACGATCACAGGTTGAAAAAGCACTTGCAGATGTCCACGGTGAGCAAATGAAAAAACGAAAGAAATGTATTTATTGAAGCCAAACTAAAAAATAAAAAGGGGAGCAAAAAAAAAAAAAAGTTAAAAGTGATGGTAATGTTGTAGTCTGATTAAGTCCAGTATAGAAGTGGAAAAAACCCTTTGACTGCCGTAACCCCAAGCGAATGGTTCGCACAAAAATGTAGAGATGGATCAGTTTGAATTAATTTGATGGTGGATATGGTGGAATAGTGGTAGGAAGTATGGCGGGATCGGAGAAATGTTTTCCTCTCTCTGCCCCTCAACCTCGAGTTGTACCCTGCACTGTCACAGTTCCTTCTGCCTGGCGATGGCACCGCCTCTAAACCGACTCGAATTCACTAATTTTTTTTTTTGTTTGCAAAGAGGAAACCACGTGGTCTCGGGGAGTAGCGCCGGAGAAAAGGGCCAGCCCTCCTGGCCGGGTATAGCTCACCAGAGGAGTGCGAGAGGCGAGGCGAGCCTTCGTGTTATGCGCTCCGCTGTACAGTATGCGCCGTGAGCGTGTAGGCTTTATGCAATAAGACGTAGCTCACACATGCGCTTCGCTGTGCTTCGTGTGCGCCGTGGATCAGTCACAGGGAGGGGAGACTTCCTTCAAGACACGAGATTTCTGTTTTTACTAATAAATAAATAAATAAATAAACATTAAAAAACATTAGAAAAATACATGTAGTGGCTCTGCGCGGGGACAGTATTGGGGAGTATTGTGTTGGAACGTGGTGGTGGCCGTGCGCGCTGTGGTCTACTTATATATCTGCGCTCATAGGAGTGCATTTATTCCTGAAATGCACCGTTCAACCCCTACCCCACCCCCCACTGCCATGAATATGCATTGCGCTGGTAAAGAATTTGGTCGTCATGAGGGTGATGTTATATAAATTATGGGAACTTAGAGTCAGTTTCGAATGCTAGAACAAAAGGTTCAGGGGCCTCTGTGACGAGGGCACAAACACAGCTCGGATACGTTGTATCGAATTTGCTGCGCGCATGGAGGGGAAACAAGGAAATTGTTACTTTGTATCAAATGTGGCGGTTTGATACATTGTTGCCCCTGGCGTGCAACTGGAAAGCCTCGCCCAGGGCCATTCGAATAGGCGATAGAGCTTTTAGTAGTTTCCATGGGATTGTATCAAACCACAATGGTTAGGCTATAGCTCAATGACAACAGTGACATTCATGTGAAATACGCTCCAAGTCTCTCTGTGGGTTGAGCGGAACTCGTCCAGCGGGCCCTATCAAATACATAAATACACGTTTCTTTATTCCGTTGTCACCATATGTCTGTAGGGTTCAGAAGTGTGGACAACTCGCTGCAGACACATCGCGCCCTCCTCACCACCCCGCGCGACGCCCAATCCTGAGATTGAATTTTTCAAAATGGTGGATGGAGAAACGCAGGCCCAAAAGCATGCAGAGTGCAGCCTGGCTGCCTCTCCCACGGAGGGGGAAATGGTTGAGCCTCACTCTCCGCTCTGTGGGCATACCATGCGACTCACACACAGAGAGAGCCGTGTGCAGGGTTCTCCTCTCGCAATACAGAGCATGTACTTCATACGAATCGAACAATAGACTGATCAGAGTGTGAAAGTTGGCCT